>NW_026781796.1:157500-179025 GCF_030144855.1 Hypanus sabinus
GCCGAGGTTGCAGGTGATGGTGGAGGCACGTCAACTCTGCAGATTTTGTGACACTAAGGCTGCAGGAGTGAATGAGTGGACAGAAAGATCAGCTCATCGAGTCTGCTCGAGTCATCTCATCCTGGCTGATCCGTTTCCCTCTCAGTCCCATTCTCCCGCCTTCTCTCTGTAACCTTTCACGCCCCGACTGATCAAGAACCTATCAACCTCACTTTAAATATACTCGATGATTTGGCCTCTACACCTGTCTGTAGCAATGAATTCCACAGATTCATCACCCTCTGCATAAGGAAATTCCTCCTCATCTCTGTTTGAATGGGACGTCCGTCTTTTCTGAGGCTGGCCCAAGATTCATCTGCTATTGGAAACATACTCTCTATGTCCACTCTATCTGGGCCTTTCAAAATTCGATCGGTTTCAGTGAGATCTTTCCCCCAGTTCTTCTACGCTCCAGCAAGTATAAGCCCGGAGCTTTCAATCGGTGCTCACATGATAAACTTTTCACTCCTGGAATTTTCCATCAACCTGGCGCTACCGGACCTGTGAGGCAGCTTGCTGGTGGTCAAAAGCCTAAGAAGTCCAACTTGAACGGGGCACGTCTGCGTGAGTGCGTGGGCGTCAGCCAGGGAGAACAACGAGAAGCGTTTAAAAGGAGACACCTTATAGAGTGGGCGTCAGAGTAGAGGGAGAGAGTAGGAAGGCTTTGGCTCAACAGGGCTTCGGTGATAAATGGTCGAGGTGAGGTAGGTTATCTGTGTAGAATACAGACAGGAAGAATGCGTGTGAGGCCAGTGCTCTGTGCTCGGTGTCAGATGTGGGAAATCTTGGAGACTCCCAGCCTCCCGGACGGCCACATCTGCACCAGGTGCGTCGAGCAGCAGCTCCTCTGGGACCGGGTTAGGGAACTGGAGATGCAGCTCGATGACCTTCCTCTGGTCAGGGGGAGTGAGGAGGTGATAGAGAGGAGCTATAGGGCCAGGGCCTGGGGAGACAGATAAGTGGGTAACAGTCAGGAGAGGGAAGGGCAGGAGTTAGATACTAGACAGCACCCTTGTGGTTGTACCCTTGACAATGTTCTCCTGTTTGAGTACTGGTGGGGGGGGGGGGGTTGACGGCCTACCTGGAGGAAGAAACAGTGGCTGCGGCTCTGGCACCGAGTCTGGCCCTGTGGCTCAGCAGGGTTGGGAAAGGAAGAGGATGACACCAGTGATAGGGGGTCAGATAGGCGGTTCTGAGACACAGGTAAGAAACGCGGATGGTGCCGGGGTCCGGGATGTTTCTAATCGCATCCACGATATCCTGAAGTGGGAAGGAGAACAGCCAGAGGTCCTGGAACATATTGGTACCGATGACATTGGCGTATTTCAGAAACAGCAGTGAATTCTTCTACATCTGAGTGAGCTGGTCTTCCTGAGTTTCCACCCGGGACTTGCGTAACTGACAGTCGTGGAAAAGAAGAGGAAGCTACTGACATAATGAAGGAAGCCCTGAACACCATCAGAGATGGAGGACCTTCATTGCTGTCCTGAATATCGGCAGCATTATGGTGGTAAAGTGATCTCTATGGACGGCCTGCAAAGTTTTTCACTGGGCCTCGGTACACGTGACAATGATAAACCAGTTAATGAAAATCTTTGCGTGAATCGGTGGGGAAGAGATGCACAGAAACTGGTGTCAAACCCTGGCTGTAAGGTGCTACATGTAGCAGAGATGGACAGCTGAGCTCTAACAGATGACCATTTGGGCCCTCAACTCTCCTTGACCACTCATTAGGAAGACCACCATACCCTCTCCCCACCATATCAAGATCCAGTATGGTCTTAGCAGGGAGTGAGACTCCCTGCCTGGGATGTGGGGTAGAGGGGGGCCTTGGACAACCATAGGGGTCCAACAATCGCTGACTGTGGGATCTTGCTATGCATGTTGCCGAGTGGAGGCTGGGAGAAATCCAGGTGTTAGGGCCTTTCCTGGGGAAACTTGAGGCAATCTGCAGATGCTGGAAATTGAAGCAACACACACAAATTGCTGGTGGAACACAGCAGGCCAGGCAGCATCTATAGGGAGAAGCACTGTTGACGTTTCAGGCCGAGACCCTTCGTCAGGCGTTTCCTGGGTTGGGATTTCGGTCTGGAATTTGTGAGATTGACTGTTTTGGGATGGGGTTTGGGAAAACTGGAATTGCTGACACTTTGGAATGAGGGCAGGGAAGAGCGGAATCCTGGGCATTTTGGGTTGGTATGGGAAGTTGAAATCGTGGATGTTTTGGGGTGGGGATTGGGGAGATAAGGATTATGCATTCCTTGGGAAGCGTATTGTGAAAATTGCAATGCCGGATACGTTGGGATTGTGACTGGGATGGGGATTCGGTAGATTGGGATGGGGATTTGGAAGACTGGAATTGTGGATGCTTTGGAGGCCTGGGAATGGAATGTTGTTGGTGATCAGGACAGGGAAGAGCAGACTCAGGGTGGATTGGGATTGACGATGGAGCAAGGACACAACTAACCTGGTCGTGAGGGATACACAACAAAGGTGTCCGAAACCATCGGGAGTTTCTCAGACAAAGCACGGAAGCCGGCTGAAACAGCACCACGGTCTTTGTTATCTAGAAAAATACATAAAAACTTTCCATTATATATCTCATCACACAATCCCATAGTCAGACATAAAGTCAAAATTCCCTCCACACCGTCCCATCACACACTCCCGGGGTCAGACACAGAGTGAACCTCCCTCCATACCGACCCATCACACACTCCCGGGGTCAGACACAGAGTGAAACTCCCTCCACACCGTCCCATCACACACCCCCGGGGTCAGACACAGAGTGAATCTCCCTCCACACCGTCCCATTACACACTCCCGGGGTCAGACACAGAGTGAAGCTCCCTCCACACCGTCCCATCACACACTCCCGGGGTCAGAGACATAGAGTGAAACTCCCTCCACACCGTCCCATTACACACTCCCAGGGTCAGAGACAGAGTGAATCTCCCTCCACACCGTCCCATCACACACTCCCGGGGTCAGACACAGAGTGAAACTCCCTCCACACCATCCCATCACACACTCCCGGGGTCAGAGACATAGAGTGAAACTCCCTCCACACCCTCCCATCACACACTCCCGGGGTCAGACACAGAGTGAAGCTCCCTCCACACCGTCCCATCACACACTCCCGGGGTCAGAGACAGAGTGAATCTCCCTCCACACCGTCCCATCACACACTCCCGGGGTCAGACACAGAGTGAAACTCCCTCCACACCGTCCCATCACACACTCCCGGGGTCAGATACAGAGTGAAACTCCCTCCACACCATCCCATCACACATTCCTGGGGTCAGACACAGAGTGAAGCTCCCTCCACACCGTCCCATCACACACTCCCGGGGTCAGACACAGAGTGAAGCTCCCTCCACACCGTCCCATCACACACTCCCGGGGTCAGAGACAGAGTGAATCTCCCTCCACACCGTCCCATCACACACTCCCGGGGTCAGACACAGAGTGAAACTCCCTCCACACCGTCCCATCACACACTCCCGGGGTCAGATACAGAGTGAAACTCCCTCCACACTGTCCCATCACACACTCCAGGGGTCAGACACAGAGTGAAACTCCCTCCACACCGTCCCATCACACACTCCCGGGGTCAGACATAGAGTGAAACTCCCTCCACACTGTCCCATCACACACTCCCGGGGTCAGACAGAGAGTGAAACTCCCTCCACACCGTCCCATCACACACTCCCGGGGTCAGACATAGAGTGAAACTCCCTCCACACCGTCCCATCACACACTCCCGGGGTCAGACATAGAGTGAAACTCCCTCCACACTGTCCCATCACACACTCCAGGGGTCAGACACAGAGTGAAACTCCCTCCACACCGTCCCATCACACACTCCCGGGGTCAGACATAGAGTGAAACTCCCTCCACACTATCCCATCACACACTCCCGGGGTCAGACATAGAGTGAAACTCCCTCCACACTGTCCCATCACACACTCCCGGGGTCAGACACAGGGTGAAACTCCCTCCACACCGTCCCATCACACACTCCCGGGGTCAGACAGAGTGAAACTCCCTCCACACCGTCCCATCACACACTCCCGGGGTCAGACATAGAGTGAAACTCCCTCCACACTGTCCCATCACACACTCCCGGGGTCAGACAGAGAGTGAAACTCCCTCCACACCGTCCCATCACACACTCCCGGGGTCAGACATAGAGTGAAACTCCCTCCACACCGTCCCATCACACACTCCCGGGGTCAGACACAGAGTGAAGCTCCCCCCACCCCAGCACCCCACTCTATCCCCTCACTCCATCCCACTCACCCTATCCCCCACCCCAAAACCCTCACTCCAACCGCATCACCTCACCCCATTCCCTATCCCACCCCCATTACCCATTCCCCTCACCCCAACACCCCCACCCCATCTCCCTCAGCCTACCCCACTCCCCTCACCCGACCCTGATTGACCCTGTGCCAGTACTGAGGAAGGACACATCTTCCTGTTGTGTGGGGGGTGTTGGTCCTGTCGGAGTGGTACAGGAATGTCTTCCACCCATCAGTACGTATCTGGGTGACTGGGGAAAGCTGCATTTGGAAGTGGTCCCAAGACCCCTGTACCTCATCCACTCTGTCACTCTCTCTCTCCTCAACCCTCTTTCATTCTCGCTTTCTCCCTCTTCATTTCCCTCACCTCTCTCTGTCTCTACCCTCTCTCACCCCTGTTACGGAGGGGGGTGTGCTGAGGATGCGGTGAATTTGCCCAAGTTCCCTAAGTTGCTTCTTCCAATAATCTTCCTGTGAACCCCTCCCATCCCTTCTCATTCCCTTTTCCTCTCGTCCCCCTCCCTCATCTCATCTTCCCCCATCACTCTCGTATCACCCTCTCTCTTCCCCCTTTCCTCTCCTCTGGTTTGCCCGCTCTCCTCTCAGTCTCCTTCTCTCTCTCACCAAGTGTCTGTCATATCTCATATCTCTCTCTGTCTCACACAGTCTCTCTGTCTCTTACTCTGACTGACTGTCCCCATCTCATCTTCCGCTCTCCCTCTCTGTCTGTCTCCCTGTCTCTCTGTCTCTGTCACTCTCTCTGTCTCTTTGCTTTCCTCTCTTTCTCTGCCTGTCTGTGTGTGCCTCTCCCTGTCTCTCTGTCTCTTTGCTTTCCTCTCTTTCTCTGCCTGTCTGTGTGTGCCTCTCCCTGTCTCTCTGTCTCTTTGCTTTCCTCTCTTTCTCTGCCTGTCTGTGTGTGCCTCTCCCTGTCTCTCTGTCTCTTTTCTTTCCTCTCTTTCTCTGCCTGTCTGTGTGTGCCTCTCTCTGTCTCTCTGTCTCTTTGCTTTCCTCTCTTTCTCTGCCTGTCTGTGTGTGCCTCTCCCTGTCTCTCTGTCTCTTTGCTTTCCTCTCTTTCTCTGCCTGTCTGTGTGTGCCTCTCTCTGTCTCTCTGGTCTCACCTCCTCGGCAGGCTTGGATGACGAACACCTTGGGTTTCTGCTGCAGATGAAGACACTCCTCGTTGTTGAACATGTCGAAGATCTCCTCAAGGTCAGCCTCTTCACCGTCACGACCCCTAACCTTGCCCTCGGACCCGTGCGCCAGAATGAACACGAAGGAGCAGCAGACTTCATCCTTAATGCTGTCTCGGTACTTCTCCAGGGAGGAGAAGATTTCCTGCGTGAAGAGCCAAGGTGTGAATGCCCTTGTTTCCTGCCCCTCCGGCCACGGCTAGAGAGATCATCACTCCTCGCCCTGGATCCAAACTGGGTTCAGATGCCGAGCGAGTGCAGGTTTGACATTAAACTAATCAAAGGAAGACACGGGAGTCCGGGAATGTGGGTCTAACTTTGGGATTACTTCATGCAAGGCGTGCACGTGTCACGTGGTAGCATGATAGATGCACCATCAATGACTCTCGGAGACGGGAGGCGTACGATAGGCTTTTATTAGCTGCTAGAGACCACCACACTACATCCCGGAGACTGAGGGGGGAGCAGTGCCTCCAATCGGGGTCAGTGGGAGGAGCCACAGGAGCAGTCAGCGAGGGGGGGGGGCGTGTCCAGACAGGTAAATGTAGTTCACCACAATGATTGAACGTAGAAGAGTACAGCACAGGAACAGGCCATTCGGCCCTCAATGTTGTGCTGAGCCAGCTGAAAAGTAAATCAAATTACCCAATCACTACCCCCTCCATCTTCCTCACATTTACGTGCCGATCCGAACGGCTGTTAGAAACCTCTAATGTATTTCCCTCTACCACCACAGCAGGGAGGGCATTCCAGGCACTGGGTAACAAACTTACCCCTTTCAGCCCACCCCCTCTCACCTTCAATGCAAGCCCCTCTGGCATTAAACATCTCCACCCTGGGAAACAGATGCCCCCTGACTACTCTATCGATGCCTCTCATAATCTTGTAAACCTCTATCAGATCCCCCTCGGCCTCCGGCACTCCAGGGAAAACGACCCAAGTTTCCCCAGCCTCTCGTGATAGCACAGGCCCTCTAAACCAGGCAGCAGCCCGGTAAACCCCTTCTGCCCCCTCTCCAATGCCCCAACACCCTTCCTGGAGAGGGCAAACTGCATGGAATACAACAAGTATGCAATTCACGTATTTATACATATAACCTGTAATGGATTATTTAAATGAGCAGGAATGTTTAATCAGCCAGTTTACACACAGGATTACTGAAATATTAACTACACAACAACAAGCACAGTCTAAACTGACTTACGGGCAGCTTGACAAGTCATGCTGTGATACCTCACCTGACCAGTCGGATTAATGCCCCCAGTTTCTCTGGGAGTGAGTGGGAAATACTGACCCTGTGGAGTGAACGATCACTGTGAAGATACCTCACCTTGCCAGTCGGAGTAACCATATAACAATCACAGCACGGAAACAGGCCATCTTGGCCCTCCTAGTCCGTGCCGAACTCTTAATCTCACCTAGTCCCACCTACCCGCACTCAGCCCATAACCCTCCACTCCTTTCCTGTCCATATACCTATCCAATTTTACCTTAAATGACTCAACTGAACTGGCCTCTACTACTTCTACAGGAAGCTCATTCCACACAGCTATCACTCTCTGAGTAAAGAAATACCCCCTCGTGTTTCCCTTAAACTTTTGCCCCCTAACTCTCAAATCATGTCCTCTCATTTGAATCTCCCCTACTCTCAATGGAAACAGCCTATTTACGTCAACTCTATCTATCCCTCTCAAAATTTTAAATACCTCGATCAAATCCCCCCTCAACCTTCTATGCTCCAATGAATAGAGACCTAACTTGTTCAACCTTTCTCTGTAACTTAAGTGCTGAAACCCAGGTAACATCCTAGTAAATCGTCTCTGCACTCTCTCTAATTTATTGATATCTTTCCTACAATTCGGTGACCAGAACTGTACACAATATTCCAAATTTGGCCTTACCAATGCCTTGTACAATTTCAACATTACATCCCAACTTCTGTACTCAATGCTTTGATTTATAAAGGCCAGCATTCCAAAAGCCTTCTTCACCACCCTATCTACATGAGACTCCACCTTCAGGGAACTATGCACTGTTATTCCTAGATCTCTCTGTTCCACTGCATTCCTCAATGCCCTACCATTTACCCTGTATGTTCTATTTGGATTATTCCTGCCAAAATGTAGAACTTCACACTTCTCAGCATTAAACTCCATCTGCCAACGTTCAGCCCATTCTTCTAACCGGCATAAATCTCCCTGCAAGCTTTGAAAACCCACCTCATTATCCACAACACCTCCTACCTTAGTATCATCGGCATACTTACTAATCCAATTTACCACACCATCATCCAGATCATTTATGTATATTACAAACAGCATTGGGCCCAAAACAGATCCCTGAGGCACCCAGCTTGTCACCGGCCTCCATCCCGATAAACAATTATCCACCACAGTAATTCCCCAGTTTCTCTGGGAGTGAGTGGGAAATATTGACCCTGTGGAGTGAACGATCACTGTGAAGTTACCTCACCTGACCATTCGGGTTGATACACTTAGACACTTCGAAACCCAAGCTTCGCAAAGTTTCCTGAAGATTAATCAGATCTATTGTGGTCCCTCGTCTCCCCTCTGTGACGCAGAGGATGAAGGCCTTCCTTACTCCGGACATGTTGTAGCAGTCATCCTGTGGGATGGAACACGGGAAACGTCAAGTCACATTCCTGCCCTACCATTACCTACAAACCCCTGAACAGCTTCAATGAATGAATCTGCAGCAGCTTCGCGGTTAGCGTAACGCCTTCACAGCGCCAGCAATCTGGGTTCAATTCCTGCCGCTGCCTGTAAGGAGTCTGTGACGAGACTCTCAACGTCCTCACTGGTCTGCCAGCCCGGCAACTCACCGCGCCCACACGTCCGGCCTCCTTAGCCCCCCTCCCATGTGCCCTGCGAGTTGGACTCCCGTGAGATGCCACACCCAGGGTCTGGTCAACACCCATGCTGTTTAAAGGATTCCTCCCCACATCCTCCACCGTCCTCTGCTGCGTACTGAGCTCACACCGTTTCACCAGACGCGTCCACCCCCTCCTCCCTGACCCACCTGATCCTGCGGCCCAGAGGCTCTCGGTGACGACGACACCTCATTGCCCTGACGAGGGGACTCCGAGGCACGGCTGTCCACTTCTGAGGAAACAAATTCAAGGTCAACGAAGCCCTGGATCCCATAAGACAGAGGAGACATTAAAAAATAGCTAGCCAGCTTTTATTGATGTGTGACAAGAGAGCATACTGACACAGGGTGACCGTACGGTGTTCCAGCTGCATCAAGACAGATCAGAAAACACCCCAGTGATTAGCACGGCTCAGAACATCATTGGAACTCGACCACCGGACCTGGAAACAATCTGGAACTCGATGCCTTCGGTGCTCTCGTAACATCATGAAAGACCCATCCCATCCCAGTCACTGCTCAAAGATCCACAGTACATTTATTCTCAGAGTATGTCTGCAGTGTCCAACCCTGAAATCGTCCTCCTGCAGGCAGCCACGGAACAAAGAAACCCCACAGAACCTGTTCAAAGAAAACAGCAAGCACCGAATTCGTCAGAAAAGTGAACTAAAGCTTTCAGTATTGTGGTGAACTACATTTATCTGTCTGGACACGCCCCCCCTGCTGACTGCTCCTGTGGCTCCTCCCACAGACCCCGGTATAAAGGCGATTGAGGCCTAAGCCCTGCCCTCAGTCTCCAGGATGTAGAATGCTGGTCAATTACTGCTTGTTCTTTCTTCCAGTCAATAAAAGCCAATATCTCGCCTCACGTCTCGGGGAGTTATTGATAGATGATCGGTTTCAATGAGATCTCCCCCCCCCACCCTATTCTTCTGCTTAAAGTCCAGCGAGTACAGACCGAGAGTCACCAAACACTCCTTATGCGTTAGCCCTTTCATTCTCGTGAACCTCCGGAGGAGGAGGAGTCCAAAACTGCTGGCAATGCATCAGAATCGCAACATTCAGAAGAGAAGTATGATTTTTAAAAGGGAGAACACAACAAGAACAAAAAGACAAACCCCATTTTAGTGCAAAACTACACCCCCCACCGTGTACGGTCCCAAGCCTGACTGTGAAAGAACGAGGGTTGAACATGGGGCTAGAAACCACATCCCTTCGAAACCCAACACTACAGACACACCAACAGAATCTCCAAAGGCCTCATCCCTGTGAGTGGAAAAGCCTGACGGGGAATCTCACTGCAATCCAGTTCAGGGAATAAGTAGGTTTCAGTTATTACCCCTCAACCAACGGGCTCCTGAACCAGAGGGAAATCTTCACTCAAAAACACTCTTCACCACAGCCTGTGCACTGCCATTCCTTCCAAAGTTCAAAGTAAATAATGTCTGCGTCACCATAGACGACCCTGAGGTTCACTGTTTTTGAGGGCATTCACAGTAAATAGTAAGAAAAACGTTAGAAAGAATAGAAAACGTCACATAAACACAAACTGTGATAAACGACCAATGTGCAAGAGGGAAGTCATGGAAGATCTGTGTTCACTATTGCTGTTTATATGTCTTTTATATTATCTACTTGTTATACTCCTCTTTCGATTTGTATATTCTTTATTTGAAAATCAATAAAAAGATTGAAAAATGGAAATAGTAATAATAACAGAATAAATAATAAATATTAAGAGCATGAGTTAATTTCAACTCCGCTGCGGACGGTCCCAAACCCGGCTGTGAAAGGAAGAGGGTTGGACGCGGGGCTCGCAACCCCTCCCCGTAAAAACCCAGAGCTGTGGAAGCGGCAACAGTAGCTCGTCCCTGCGAGAGGGAAGACCTGAGGTGCGGGGATCTCACTGAATCCCAGTGAAGGGAGGAGTCAGGTCACCAGGTTCAGGAACAGTCACCATCCCAAACATCAGGCTCTTTGATCAGAGGGAATAACTTCACTTGCCCCGTCACTGAACTCTTCCCGTAATCTGTGCCCCCACTTTCAAGGGCTCGTCATCTCGTTCTCACTTATTTATTTGTTATTATTTCTCCTTTTTGTATTTCTGCAACTTGCTGTATCTGCTCTTTGGTTTAATGCCCTAATTGGGTGGTATTTCAATAATTCTGCTCTAGTTATTATTCGATATTCTTGTTGAGTATGCCCACAAGAAAACTGATCTCAGGGTTGTAGCTGGTGACAAATATATACTTTGATAATAGACTTGCTTTGAACCTAAATGCTCATGCACGTTATTGGAAGGAATAAAAGCACAGACTATTTTCCAATCGAAGAGAACAGGCAGAAATCCAAGGTGAGAAGGGGCTTGGGATTCTCTAAAAGGTAATTTTCAGCCTGAGTCTGTGGCGAGGGTTAGGGTAAATGTCAGAGTTGCGGAAAAGGTATTACTTGGACACGGAGGGAGATCGCCTCAGAATGTCTTTATTGTAACGATATCGTGGAGAGTTCCGAGACTCTGTCTGACAATGGGTCTCGCTCTTATTTATATCCCACGCACACGGGAGGAAAACACGTAAATCAGAAGGAGGAACTTCAATGGCCGTTCTGCTGAGCAGCAAAGTTGCAGGATATGTCCTCGAGCAGTTACTCACTTACACCAGTGTTAATTTCTCAGAAGAGTATATCAGACGTGATGATTCATCGAACAACAAGTACAAGCATAGTTATATTAATCAGCCTGACTGAAAGACACATTGCCAGCAGCACAGAGTGCATTAGTCACAGTCGACTTTGATTTTACACTTGAAGGTCATTAACCCTTCCTTGCTCAATACAGTGTCGGCTCCGGGAACTTCCTTCCACAGTTCAAGTACGGAACACTGCTGTGAAGGAAAAACTCTATAACCCCTTAGTACCCAGCCAGTAACAAAATTTCTTCCACAGTTCGCAATCATTTTGAAAGGACTAAAGCATCAAAGCAAGGGCGCCATGCTGAGGCTCAATGAGGCACTGGGGAGCCCTCACCTGGAGTGTTGTCAGCAGTTTTGGGGTCTTATCTAGAAAAGGATCTGCTGACATTGGAGAGGGTTCAAAGGAGGTTTACGAGAATGATTCCAGGAAAGGGTTATCACGTCAGGAGCTTTAGATGGCTTTGGGCCCGGATTCACTGGAATTTCGAAGAATGAGGGGGGATCTTATTGAATGTTGAAAGGCCCCGATACAGTGGACATGGAATTCATCCAGAGGGTGGTAAATCTGTGGAATTCAGTGGAGGCCAGGTCACTGGGGCATTTAAGGGGAGCTGGTAGATTCTCGATCAGTTATGGTGTGAAAGATTACGGGGAGAAGGCAGGAGAATGGGGCTCAGCAGGAAACAGGTCAGCCATGATGAAATGGTGGAACAGACATGATGGGCCGAACGGCATACACTGGGCCTCACATGGACTAGAAAGATTGGCCCAGGACAGAGGACTCTGACGAGCTGCGGATGGCGGCCTCTGCCCCAGTCGGGGTGATAAGGTTAAGATGAAGAAATTTACTACAATGAAGTTGAAACCGTCACAGTGTTGCTGTACCAGGTCGTGATTAGGGTTCTTCCGGCTGGTTCAAGAACCGAATCCTTGAAGGGAAGTTATTGTCCCTGATCCTGGTGATGTGAGACTGTTGTCCCTGATCCTGGTGATGTGGGACTGTTGTCCCTGATCCTGGTGATGTGGGACTGTTGTCCTGATCCTGGTGATGTGAGACTGTTGTCCTGATCCTGGTGATGTGGGACGGTTGCCCTGATCCTGGTGATGTGGGACTGTTGTCCCTGATCCTGGTGATGTGGGACTGTTGTCCTGAGCCTGGTGATGTGGGACTGTTGTCCTGATCCTGGTGATGTGGGACTGTTGTCCCTGATCCTGGTGATGTGAGACTGTTGTCCTGATCCTGGTGAAGTGGGACTGTTGTCCCTGATCCTGGTGATGTGGGACTGTTGTCCCTGATCCTGGTGATGTGGGACTGTTGTCCTGATCCTGGTGATGTGGGACTGTTGTCCCTGATCCTGGTGATGTGAGACTGTTGTCCCTGATCCTGGTGATGTGGGACTGTTGTCCCTGATCCTGGTGATGTGGGACTGTTGTCCCTGATCCTGGTGATGTGGGACGGTTGTCCTGAGCCTGGTGATGTGGGACTGTTGTCCTGATCCTGGTGATGTGGGACTGTTGTCCTGATCCTGGTGAAGTGGGACTGTTGTCCCTGATCCTGGTGATGTGGGACTGTTGTCCCTGATCCTGGTGATGTGAGACTGTTGTCCCTGATCCTGGTGATGTGGGACTGTTGTCGCTGATCCTGGTGATGTGGGACTGTTGTCCTGAGCCTGGTGATGTGGGACTGTTGTCCTGATCCTGGTGATGTGGGACTGTTGTCCCTGATCCTGGTGATGTGAGACTGTTGTCCTGAGCCTGGTGATGTGGGACTGTTGTCCTGATCCTGGTGATGTTGGACTGTTGTCCCTGATCCTGGTGATGTGAGACTGTTGTCCCTGATCCTGGTGATGTTGGACTGTTGTCCCTGATCCTGGTGATGTGAGACAGTTGTCCGGATCCTAGTGATGTGGGACTGTTGTCCCTGATCCTGGTGATGTGGGACTGTTGTCCCTGAGCCTGGTGATGTGAGACTGTTGTCCCTGATCCTGGTGATGTGGGACTGTTGTCCCTGAGCCTGGTGATGTGGGACTGTTGTCCCTGATCCTGGTGATGTGGGACTGTTGTCCCTGAGCCTGGTGATGTGGGACTGTTCTCCCTGATCCTGGTGATGTGGGACTGTTGTCCCTGATCCCGGTGATGTGGGACTGTTGTCCCTGATCCTGGTGATGTGAGACTGTTGTCCCTGATCCTGGTGATGTGGGACTGTTGTCCTGATCCTGGTGATGTGGGACTGTTGTCCCTGATCCTGGTGATGTGAGACTGTTGTCCTGATCCTGGTGAAGTGGGACTGTTGTCCCTGATCCTGGTGATGTGGGACTGTTGTCCCTGATCCTGGTGATGTGGGACTGTTGTCCTGATCCTGGTGATGTGGGACTGTTGTCCCTGATCCTGGTGATGTGAGACTGTTGTCCCTGATCCTGGTGATGTGGGACTGTTGTCCCTGATCCTGGTGATGTGGGACTGTTGTCCTGAGCCTGGTGATGTGGGACTGTTGTCCTGATCCTGGTGATGTGGGACTGTTGTCGCTGATCCTGGTGATGTGAGACTGTTGTCCTGATCCTGGTGAAGTGGGACTGTTGTCCCTGATCCTGGTGATGTGGGACTGTTGTCCTGATCCTGGTGATGTGGGACTGTTGTCCCTGATCCTGGTGATGTGAGACTGTTGTCCCTGATCCTGGTGATGTGGGACTGTTGTCCCTGATCCTGGTGATGTGGGACTGTTGTCCTGAGCCTGGTGATGTGGGACTGTTGTCCTGATCCTGGTGATGTGGGACTGTTGTCCCTGATCCTGGTGATGTGAGACTGTTGTCCCTGATCCTGGTGATGTTGGACTGTTGTCCCTGATCCTGGTGATGTGAGACATTGTCCCTGATCCTGGTGATGTTGGACTGTTGTCCCTGATCCTGGTGATGTGAGACAGTTGTCCGGATCCTAGTGATGTGGGACTGTTGTCCCTGATCCTGGTGATGTGGAACATTTGTCCCTGATCATGGTGATGTGAGACTGTTGTCCCTGATCCTGGTGATGAGGGACAGTTGTCCCTGATCATGGTGATGTGAGACTGTTGTCCCTGATCCTGGTGATGAGGGACTGTTGTCCCTGATCATGGTGATGTGAGACTGTTGTCCCTGATCCTGGTGATGAGGGACTGTTGTCCCTGATCCCGGTGATGTGAGACTGTTGTCCCTGATCCCGGTGATGTGAGACTGTTGTCCCTGATCCTGGTGATGTGGGACAGTTGTCCCTGATCATGGTGATGTGAGACTGTTGTCCCTGATCCTGGTGATGAGGGACTGTTGTCCCTGATCCCGGTGATGTGAGACTGTTGTCCCTGATCCCGGTGATGTGAGACTGTTGTCCCTGATCCTGGTGATGTGAGACTGTTGTCCCTGATCCCGGTGATGTGGGACTGTTGTCCCTGATCCTGGTGATGTGGGACTGTTGTTCCTGATCCTGGTGATGTGAGACTGTTGTCCCTGATCCTGGTGATGTGGGACTGTTGTCCCTGATCCTGGTGATGTGGGACTGTTGTCCCTGAGCCTGGTGATGTGGGACTGTTGTCCCTGAGCCTGGTGATGTGGGACTGTTGTCCCTGATCCTGGTGATGTGGGACTGTTGTCCCTGATCCTGGTGATGTGGGACTGTTGTCCCTGATCCTGGTGATGTGAGACTGTTGTCCCTGATCCCGGTGATGTGAGACTGTTGTCCCTGATCCTGGTGATGAGGGACTGTTGTCCCTGATCCCGGTGATGTGAGACTGTTGTCCCTGATCCCGGTGATGTGAGACTGTTGTCCCTGATCCTGGTGATGTGGGACAGTTGTCCCTGATCATGGTGATGTGAGACTGTTGTCCCTGATCCTGGTGATGAGGGATTGTTGTCCCTGATCCCGGTGATGTGAGACTGTTGTCCCTGATCCCGGTGATGTGAGACTGTTGTCCCTGATCCTGGTGATGTGGGACAGTTGTCCCTGATCATGGTGATGTGAGACTGTTGTCCCTGATCCTGGTGATGTTGGACTGTTGTCCCTGAGCCTGGTGATGTGAGACTGTTGTCCCTGATCCTGGTGATGTGGGACTGTTGTCCCTGAGCCTGGTGATGTGGGACTGTTGTCCCTGATCCTGGTGATGTGGGACTGTTGTCCCTGAGCCTGGTGATGTGGGACTGTTCTCCCTGATCCTGGTGAAGTGGGACTGTTGTCCCTGATCCCGGTGATGTGGGACTGTTGTCCCTGATCCTGGTGATGTGAGACTGTTGTCCCTGATCCCGGTGATGTGAGACTGTTGTCCCTGATCCCGGTGATGTGAGACTGTTGTCCCTGATCCTGGTGATGAGGGACTGTTGTCCCTGATCCCGGTGATGTGAGACTGTTGTCCCTGATCCCGGTGATGTGAGACTGTTGTCCCTGATCCTGGTGATGTGGGACAGTTGTCCCTGATCATGGTGATGTGAGACTGTTGTCCCTGATCCTGGTGATGAGGGACTGTTGTCCCTGATCCCGGTGATGTGAGACTGTTGTCCTTGATCCCGGTGATGTGAGACTGTTGTCCCTGATCCTGGTGATGTGAGACTGTTGTCCCTGATCCTGGTGATGTGGGACTGTTGTCCCTGATCCCGGTGATGTGAGACTGTTGTCCCTGATCCTGGTGATGTGGGACAGTTGTCCCTGATCCTGGTGATGTGGGACAGTTGTCCCTGATCATGGTGATGTGAGACTGTTGTCCCTGATCCTGGTGATGTGGGACTGTTGTCCCTGATCCTGGTGATGAGGGACTGTTGTCCTGATCCTGGTGATGTGAGACTGTTGTCCTGATCCTGGTGATGTGAGACTGTTGTCCCTGATCCTGGTGATGTGGGACTGTTGTCCCTGATCCTGGTGATGTGGGACTGTTGTTCCTGATCCTGGTGATGTGAGACTGTTGTCCCTGATCCTGGTGATGTGGGACTGTTGTCCCTGATCCTGGTGATGTGGGACTGTTGTCCCTCAGCCTGGTGATGTGGGACTGTTGTCCCTGAGCCTGGTGATGTGGGACTGTTGTCCCTGATCCTGGTGATGTGGGACTGTTGTCCCTGATCCTGGTGATGTGGGACTGTTGTCCCTGATCCTGGTGATGTGAGACTGTTGTCCCTGATCCCGGTGATGTGAGACTGTTGTCCCTGATCCTGGTGATGAGGGACTGTTGTCCCTGATCCCGGTGATGTGAGACTGTTGTCCCTGATCCCGGTGATGTGAGACTGTTGTCCCTGATCCTGGTGATGTGGGACAGTTGTCCCTGATCATGGTGATGTGAGACTGTTGTCCCTGATCCTGGTGATGAGGGATTGTTGTCCCTGATCCCGGTGATGTGAGACTGTTGTCCCTGATCCCGGTGATGTGAGACTGTTGTCCCTGATCCTGGTGATGTGGGACAGTTGTCCCTGATCATGGTGATGTGAGACTGTTGTCCCTGATCCTGGTGATGTGGGACTGTTGTCCCTGATCCCGGTGATGTGAGACTGTTGTCCCTGATCCCGGTGATGTGAGACTGTTGTCCCTGATCCCGGTGATGTGGGACAGTTGTCCCTGATCATGGTGATGTGAGACTGTTGTCCCTGATCGTGTTGATGTGGGACAGTTGTCCCTGATCCTGGTGATGTGGGACTGTTGTCCCTGATCCTGGTGATGAGGGACTGTGGTCCTGATCCTGGTGAAGTGAGACTGTTGTCCCTGATCCTGGTGATGTGAGACTGTTGTCCCTGATCCCGGTGATGTGGGACTGTTGTCCCTGATCCCGGTGATGTGGGACTGTTGTTCTGATCCTGGTGATGTGGGACTGTTGTCCCTGATCCTGGTGAAGTGGGACTGTTGTCCCTGATCCTGGTGATGTGGGACTGTTGTTCTGATCCTGGTGATGTGGGACTGTTGTCCCTGATCCTGGTGATGTGAGACAGTTGTCCGGATCCTAGTGATGTGGGACTGTTGTCCCTGATCCCGGTGATGTGGGACTGTTGTCCCTGAGCCTGGTGATGTGAGACTGTTGTCCCTGATCCTGGTGATGTGGGACTGTTGTCCCTGAGCCTGGTGATGTGGGACTGTTGTCCCTGAGCCTGGTGATGTGGGACTGTTGTCCCTGATCCCGGTGATGTGGGACTGTTGTCCCTGATCCCGGTGATGTGGGACTGTTGTCCCTGATCCTGGTGATGTGAGACTGTTGTCCCTGATCCTGGTGATGTGGGACTGTTGTCCCTGATCCTGGTGATGTGAAACTGTTGTCCCTGATCCTGGTGATGTGGGACTGTTGTCCCTGATCCTGGTGATGTGGGACTGTTGTCCCTGATCCTGGTGATGTGGGACTGTTGTCCTGAGCCTGGTGATGTGGGACTGTTGTCCTGAGCCTGGTGATGTGGGACTGTCGTCCCTGATCCTGGTGATGTGGGACTGTTGTCCTGAGCCTGGTGATGTGGGACTGTTGTCCTGATCCTGGTGATGTGGGACTGTTGTCCCTGATCCTGGTGATGTTGGACTGTTGTCCCTGAGCCTGGTGATGTGAGACTGTTGTCCCTGATCCTGGTGATGTGGGACTGTTGTCCCTGAGCCTGGTGATGTGGGACTGTTGTCCCTGATCCTGGTGATGTGGGACTGTTGTCCCTGAGCCTGGTGATGTGGGAGTGTTCTCCCTGATCCTGGTGAAGTGGGACTGTTGTCCCTGATCCCGGTGATGTGGGACTGTTGTCCCTGATCCTGGTGATGTGAGACTGTTGTCCCTGATCCCGGTGATGTGAGACTGTTGTCCCTGATCCCGGTGATGTGAGACTGTTGTCCCTGATCCTGGTGATGAGGGACTGTTGTCCCTGATCCCGGTGATGTGAGACTGTTGTCCCTGATCCCGGTGATGTGAGACTGTTGTCCCTGATCCTGGTGATGTGGGACAGTTGTCCCTGATCATGGTGATGTGAGACTGTTGTCCCTGATCCTGGTGATGAGGGACTGTTGTCCCTGATCCCGGTGATGTGAGACTGTTGTCCTTGATCCCGGTGATGTGAGACTGTTGTCCCTGATCCTGGTGATGTGGGACTGTTGTCCCTGATCCCGGTGATGTGAGACTGTTGTCCCTGATCCTGGTGATGTGGGACAGTTGTCCCTGATCCTGGTGATGTGGGACAGTTGTCCCTGATCATGGTGATGTGAGACTGTTGTCCCTGATCCTGGTGATGTGGGACTGTTGTCCCTGATCCTGGTGATGAGGGACTGTTGTCCTGATCCTGGTGATGTGAGACTGTTGTCCTGATCCTGGTGATGTGAGACTGTTGTCCCTGATCCTGGTGATGTGGGACTGTTGTCCCTGATCCTGGTGATGTGGGACTGTTGTTCCTGATCCTGGTGATGTGAGACTGTTGTCCCTGATCCTGGTGATGTGGGACTGTTGTCCCTGATCCTGGTGATGTGGGACTGTTGTCCCTGAGCCTGGTGATGTGGGACTGTTGTCCCTGAGCCTGGTGATGTGGGACTGTTGTCCCTGATCCTGGTGATGTGGGACTGTTGTCCCTGATCCTGGTGATGTGGGACTGTTGTCCCTGATCCTGGTGATGTGAGACTGTTGTCCCTGATCCCGGTGATGTGAGACTGTTGTCCCTGATCCTGGTGATGAGGGACTGTTGTCCCTGATCCCGGTGATGTGAGACTGTTGTCCCTGATCCCGGTGATGTGAGACTGTTGTCCCTGATCCTGGTGATGTGGGACAGTTGTCCCTGATCCTGGTGATGTGAGACTGTTGTCCCTGATCCTGGTGATGAGGGATTGTTGTCCCTGATCCCGGTGATGTGAGACTGTTGTCCCTGATCCCGGTGATGTGAGACTGTTGTCCCTGATCCTGGTGATGTGGGACAGTTGTCCCTGATCATGGTGATGTGAGACTGTTGTCCCTGATCCTGGTGATGTTGGACTGTTGTCCCTGAGCCTGGTGATGTGAGACTGTTGTCCCTGATCCTGGTGATGTGGGACTGTTGTCCCTGAGCCTGGTGATGTGGGACTGTTGTCCCTGATCCTGGTGATGTGGGACTGTTGTCCCTGAGCCTGGTGATGTGGGACTGTTCTCCCTGATCCTGGTGAAGTGGGACTGTTGTCCCTGATCCCGGTGATGTGGGACTGTTGTCCCTGATCCTGGTGATGTGAGACTGTTGTCCCTGATCCCGGTGATGTGAGACTGTTGTCCCTGATCCCGGTGATGTGAGACTGTTGTCCCTGATCCTGGTGATGAGGGACTGTTGTCCCTGATCCCGGTGATGTGAGACTGTTGTCCCTGATCCCGGTGATGTGAGACTGTTGTCCCTGATCCTGGTGATGTGGGACAGTTGTCCCTGATCATGGTGATGTGAGACTGTTGTCCCTGATCCTGGTGATGAGGGACTGTTGTCCCTGATCCCGGTGATGTGAGACTGTTGTCCTTGATCCCGGTGATGTGAGACTGTTGTCCCTGATCCTGGTGATGTGAGACTGTTGTCCCTGATCCTGGTGATGTGGGACTGTTGTCCCTGATCCCGGTGATGTGAGACTGTTGTCCCTGATCCTGGTGATGTGGGACAGTTGTCCCTGATCCTGGTGATGTGGGACAGTTGTCCCTGATCATGGTGATGTGAGACTGTTGTCCCTGATCCTGGTGATGTGGGACTGTTGTCCCTGATCCTGGTGATGAGGGACTGTTGTCCTGATCCTGGTGATGTGAGACTGTTGTCCTGATCCTGGTGATGTGAGACTGTTGTCCCTGATCCTGGTGATGTGGGACTGTTGTCCCTGATCCTGGTGATGTGGGACTGTTGTTCCTGATCCTGGTGATGTGAGACTGTTGTCCCTGATCCTGGTGATGTGGGACTGTTGTCCCTGATCCTGGTGATGTGGGACTGTTGTCCCTGAGCCTGGTGATGTGGGACTGTTGTCCCTGAGCCTGGTGATGTGGGACTGTTGTCCCTGATCCTGGTGATGTGGGACTGTTGTCCCTGATCCTGGTGATGTGGGACTGTTGTCCCTGATCCTGGTGATGTGAGACTGTTGTCCCTGATCCCGGTGATGTGAGACTGTTGTCCCTGATCCTGGTGATGAGGGACTGTTGTCCCTGATCCCGGTGATGTGAGACTGTTGTCCCTGATCCCGGTGATGTGGGACTGTTGTCCCTGATCCTGGTGATGTGGGACAGTTGTCCCTGATCATGGTGATGTGAGACTGTTGTCCCTGATCCTGGTGATGAGGGATTGTTGTCCCTGATCCCGGTGATGTGAGACTGTTGTCCCTGATCCCGGTGATGTGAGACTGTTGTCCCTGATCCTGGTGATGTGGGACAGTTGTCCCTGATCATGGTGATGTGAGACTGTTGTCCCTGATCCTGGTGATGTGGGACTGTTGTCCCTGATCCCGGTGATGTGAGACTGTTGTCCCTGATCCCGGTGATGTGAGACTGTTGTCCCTGATCCCGGTGATGTGGGACAGTTGTCCCTGATCATGGTGATGTGAGACTGTTGTCCCTGATCGTGTTGATGTGGGACAGTTGTCCCTGATCCTGGTGATGTGGGACTGTTGTCCCTGATCCTGGTGATGAGGGACTGTGGTCCTGATCCTGGTGAAGTGAGACTGTTGTCCCTGATCCTGGTGATGTGAGACTGTTGTCCCTGATCCTGGTGATGTGAGACTGTGTCCCTGAGCCTGATGATGTGAGACTGTTGTCCCTGATCCTGGTGATGTGGGACTGTTGTCCCTGAGCCTGGTGATGTGGGACTGTTGTCCCTGATCCTGGTGATGTGAGACTGTTGTCCTGATCCTGGTGATGTGAGACTGTTGTCCCTGATCCTGGTGATGTGAGACTGTTGTCCCTGATCCTGGTGATGTGAGACGGTTGTCCCTGATCCCGGTGATGTGGGACTGTTGTCCCTGATCCCGGTGATGTGGGACTGTTGTTCTGATCCTGGTGATGTGGGACTGTTGTCCCTGATCCTGGTGATGTGGGACTGTTGTCCCTGATCCTGGTGATGTGGGACTGTTGTCCCTGATCCTGGTGATGTGGGACTGTTGTCCCTGATCCTGGTGATGTGGGACTGTTGTCCCTGATCCTGGTGATGTGGGACTGTTGTCCCTGATCCTGGTGAAGTGGGACTGTTGTCCCTGATCCTGGTGATGTGGGACTGTTGTTCTGATCCTGGTGATGTGGGACTGTTGTCCCTGATCCTGGTGAAGTGGGTCTGTTGTCCCTGATCCTGGTGATGTGGGACTGTTATCCCTGATCCTGGTGATGTGGGACTGTTGTCCCTGATCCTGGTGATGTGGGACTGTTGTCCCTGACCCTGGTGATGTGGGACTGTTGTCCCTGATCCTGGTGATGTAGGACTGTTATCCCTGATCCTGTGATGTGGGACTGTTGTCCCTGACCCTGGTGATGTGGACTGTTGT
>NW_026781797.1:0-179000 GCF_030144855.1 Hypanus sabinus
ACAAGTTTACATTAATGATACTTTAATGATATTGGCCTACAAGAAGGAGGATCAGACGGAGAGGTCCAGGTTTTATAATGGGAACCAATTGAACTGGTCACTTCATGCCTTACTAAACCAATCGTTTCTGCCTCCAAAAGGAACACATCCCTCCATCCTCCTCACATCCACGTGGTATCCAATAGCCTCTATCACATCTGCCTCCACCACCACCCTATATTCACTCCAGACACCCACCACGATGGGAATGAAAAACAAAACTTGAAACGTAAGTCTCCTTTAAACATTCTGAGTCAGGCTTTTAACATCATTGTCTTTTCTGATTGTTTTTTTCAACAGCAGCTATGCAGAGAAAAGATACAAAATGCACTAAATTACAAAATACTTCAATAGTGCAAAAAGGTCCAATGAGGATGTGTTCCTCTTTTCTCCTGAAGTGCATGCCCTCTGGCATTGGACATTTCCACCTTAGAGAAAAAATCCCGGCTGTCCACTCTGTCTGTGTCTCTCACATTCCTGTAAACATCCGTCAGACCTCCCTCAGCCTCTGCCACTCCGGAGAAAATTCCCCGAGATTGTTCGGTCTCACTTTATCCAGGCAGCATCCTGTAAAGCGTCTTCCACTCGCCATCCAAAACCTCCACCTTATTCCTGTCTTCCAATGGAATTCTCCAGATGTGGTTAAACTAGAGATTTATACAACTGCAACATTACTGCCTGACAATGGAACCACTATCTGGGAGTTATGAACTCAGATTGCAAGATCTCCCTGTAGATCAACACTGTCTAATCTCATTGAAACCTACCGAATGTTGAAAGGACTGGATAAGGTGGATGTGGAGAAGGTAATTCCTGTGGTGGGGAACAGCCACAAAGTTGAGGGGCCACCTTTTCAAACAGAGGTAAGCAGCTTTTTTTTATTAGACAGAGAGTATTGGATCTGTGGAATGCTCTGCCACGGACTGCAGTGGAGCCCGAGTGTGTGGGTATATTCAAGCCGGAAGTTGATCGTTTCCTGATCGGTCAGGGCATCAAAGGATATGGCAGGAGGTCAGATATCTGGAATTGAGTGCGATCTGGGATCAGCCATGATGGAAAGGTGGCTGACTCAATGGGCTGAATGGCCTAATTCTGTTCCTATGTCTTATGGACTTATGAACAGAAGCCCCCTCAATCATGATGAATCTCCTCTGCACTCTTCCAGCACAAAACATCCTTTGTGCAGAATGCTAAGCGGAACTGAATGTAACTTTTCAAGAACATTGTCAAGCCAGGCAGCATCTGTTGAGGGGAATAGAGTCGATGGCTGAGACAGAACCCCTCCCTTACGGCACTAACAGGCCATTCGGCCCAACCTTTCCATGCTGTCCTCCTGTCCATTTAAACTAATCCCTCTGCCTGTCTTTGACACAGAACACAGAAATCTACAGCACATTACAGGCTCTTCAGCCCACAATGTTGTACCGACCATGTAACCTACTCTGGAGACTGCCTCGGATTTCCTGATCGTATAACCCTCTATGTTTCTAAGCTCCATGAACCTATCTAAGAGTCTCTGCGAAAATGCCTCTGGTTATCCACATGGTCAAAGCCTCTCATCATCTTATACATCTCTGTCAGGTCACCTCTCATCCTCCGTCGCTCCAAGAAGGAAAGGCTAAGTTCACTCAATCTATTCTCCTAAGGCTGCTCTCCAATCCAAGAGCAACATCCTTGTAAATCTACTCTACACTCTCTATAGTATTTACATCCTTCCTATAGTGAGGCCACCGTGTTGGGGTACAATTACTTATGTACAGGTTAGGAGAATAGCTTCAACGTCACTTCACAGCTCTTGAACTCCATTCCACGGTTGATGAAGCCCATCAAACCAGACGTCTTCCTAACAAAACTGCCAACCTCCACAGCAGCTTTGAATGTCATATGGACATGGACCCCAAGATCTCTCTGACCCTCCACACTGCCAAGAGTCTTACCATTAATATTATATTCTGTGTTCAAATTTTACCTGCAGAAATGAACTTCTTCATCTGTGTTGAACTCCCTCTGCCACTTTCCGGTTCTGCATCCGAAGCGAGGAAATAGATTGCTGAGCCTCTGGCTTGGATCATTATGTCCTCAGTGTCCACAGGAATGGTACCGGAGGATTGGAGGGAGGTAAATGTTGTCCCCTTGTACAAAAAGGGTAGTAGAGATAGTCCGGATAATTATAGACCATTGAGCCTTACATCTGTGGTGGGAAAGCTGTTGGAAAAGATTCACAAAGATAGGATCTATTGGCATTTAAAGAATCATGGTCTGATCAGTGACAGTCAGCATGGCTTTCTGAAGGGCAGATTGTGTCTAACAAGCCTGATGGAGTTCTTTTAGGAGGTGACCAGCCATATAGATGAGGGTCGTGCAGTGGATGTAATCTACATGGATTTTAGTAATGCATTTGATAAGGTTCCACACGGCAGGCTTATACAGAAGTCAGAAGGCATGGGATCCAGGGATGTTTGACCAGGTGGATTCAGAATTGGCTTGCCTGCAGAAAGCAGAGAGTTGTGCTGGACGGTGTACATTCGGATTGTGACTAGTGGTGTCCCACCAGGATCAATTCTGGGATCCCTATTTTTCGTGATTTTTATTAACGACCTGGATGTGGGGGTAGAAGGATGGGTTGGCAAGTTTGCAGAAGACACAAAGATTGGTGGTGTTGTGGATAGTGCTAAGGAATGTCAACGATTGCAGCGAGACATTGATAGGATGCAGGAGAGGGCTGAGAAGTGGCAGATAGAGTTCAACCTGGAGAAGTGTGAGGTGGTACACTTTGGAAGGACAAGTTTCAAGGCAGAGTACAAAGTAAATAGTAGGATACTTTGAAGTGTGGAGGAGCAGAGGGATCTGGGGCTACATGTCCACAGATCCCTGAAAGATGCCTCACAGGTAGACAGAGTAGTTAAGAAAGCTTATGGGGTGTTAGCTTTCCTAAGTCGAGGGATAGAGTTTAAGAGTCGTGATGTAATGATGTAGCTCTATAAAACTTTGGTTAGGCCATACTCGGAGTACTCTGTCCAGTTCTGGTCACCTCACTATAAGAAGGATGTGGAAGCATTGGAAAGGGTACAGAGGAGATTTACCAGAATTCTGTCTGGTTTTGACAGTATGCATTATGATCAGATATGAACGGAGCTCGGGCTTTACTCTCGGGAAAGAAGGAGGATGAGAGGACACATGATAGAGGTGTACAAGATAATAAGGGGAATAGATAGAGGGGACATCCAGCCCTCTTCCCCAGGGCACCACTGCTCAATACAAGAGGACATGGCTTTAAGGTAAGGGGAGGGAAGTTCGAGGGGGATATTAGAGGAAGATTTTATACTCAGAGAGTGGTTGGTGCGTGGAATGAACTGCCCGAGTCAGTGGTGGAGGCAGATACACGAGTGAAGTTTAAGAGTCTACTAGACAGGTATATGGAGGAATTTAAGCTTAGGGAGGCAGAGTTTAAGGGTCGGCACAACATTGTGGGCCGAAGGGCCTGTACTGTGCGGTATTGTTCTATGTTCTATCTATTTCTCGCTGGAATCTCTCTTTTAGTTTAATTGTTTATTGAAGGCACGACGCATTACAGAAAACGTAATGCATTACATTTTCCTCCATTTTGCTTTTATACCTTACCCCGAAACACCACCACAACGTCATCAGTGGGGCCTTCTGGGAGTTGTAGTCGTTTTCCTCGCTCGCTCCCTGTCAAAGCATGTTTCGTCAGCCACCACAGCCGTCACCGAAACAGACCCACCGAGGCGCGAAGGGAAATCACACCCGTCCTTGTGGGCGCCGAGGCCGGCGACACCGACAGAAGCGACTCGCTGATCTCCGCCATGGCGACGGAGCGGAAGAGGAGGGGCTGACCATGGGCCGATTTCCTCCAGCCTATCGCAGCTCAGACTTAACACTGACCCCTACTGTCATTGGCTATAGTACCTGTCGCTCAAATGGGAACTCAGAGGATGATTAGTTTATGTGAACGTCAGTCAGCCTTCCTGTCTTTATGAGTTTGGATTTGGATTTATAACGGGACAGGAAGCAAATCGGGAGAAATGTGAGTTTTTATGTGATGGTGCATCAGTCTCCGAGTTACATTATTAACAATAAAAGGGCAAAGGCCGTGGTGAGGAAGTAGGTGATTTACTGGAGGTTATATGGAGATAATATTGGAAGGGATATCAAACTTGGAATTGTTTGGGATATGATTTAGAAAATGGGTGGATTTGTGGGGTCATAATATTCCAGTGTTGATTAATGAAGACAAAATGATTGTTACTGAAACAGGGAAGGTTGTGTTACTGGCTGGGTCATTTGCAGAGATTCATAATCAGGATAATTTAAGTGAAGAAATTAAACAATGCAGGGATATGTTTTTCAGTGAATACTCTGATGTGCTGGAAGTCAGCTGCAGCAATGGTAGTATCACTGATGGAGAGATTTCTTTGTATGAATTTAAGAAGTCTATTAATAATGCAGGTCAGGTGTCTCCAGGAAAGAGTGATATTTGAAATTGTAATTGTATATAATTCGCATTTGTAAAATATTAAATATTTGAATTGTGCATCTACTTCCCTCATGGAAAATGGAAATAGTAGTGCCTGAAAACCTGGCAGATCCCCATTTGATCCTTCTAGTTAAGGGCCTATATCGTGAAAGTCTCATTTATGTAAACTTATGGAATGTATAGTAATCAAGCGCTTGAGTTATATTTTGGAAAGAGTGGTGATAAAGTTTTTTATTAGAGTGGATTTTGGAAGTGTGAAATGACATTAGATTCAGTTTTAAGTTTGGAAGATGATATTCGGAAAGCACAATTAAATAAAGATGTTGTAATAACAGTATTTCTTGAGACTGAAAAGGGAAATGATATGGAAGAAAGGACTTTTGATTAAATTAGGAGTAAGGGGGACATTGTATAATTTTTCTGAGTTTTTTTTTTGTATGGACTGTCCAAGTACCGGTCGGCATGTTTGTGTCTATGAGATAGAGAATGGAATCCCACAAGGCAGTATTTGTAGCCCCTCATTATTTAATATTATGATTAATGATATTTTCTCTGAGATGGGAAAATGGGATTCCCTGGGTAAATCACAATATACAGATGACTTAGCTTTATGGATTTGAGGTATTAACTGCAATTTACAATTAATAGATCAAACAGTGAGCAGATTGATGAGGACTGTAAGCTTTCAGTCGTTAAAACACATTACGTGGTTTACAAACAGCATTAATAGATTTGCACTTGATTTTAACTTGTAGGATTAATGGCTCGAGGAAGTGTCAGTGGTAAGATTTCTCAGTATGTGGATGGATAATAGGCTGACGTCGAAGCACCTATCAGTAAAATAATAGATAAATGTAAAGGAGCTTTAAATCTCCTCAGACATCTATGTGGGTATTCTTGGGTGCAACATGAAAATCTTTGTTGACCAATTATATTTGTTTAATTTGATCTGTTCTTGATTATGTCTGTGTGGCTTGTGGATCACCTTCATCTTCAAATTAAAAGTGTTTGTATGTGATACAATTACAGACTTTTAGATTGTGTTCTGGTGCGGTAATGTTGTCTCCTGCTTTGGCTTTACTGATTGCAATGGGACAATTGCCCTCAAAGTAACAGAGGTCAACATACTGGATTAATTTGCGGGTCAAGGAAATGATCATCCTGTTGAAGGTGCGCTGGAGGACGGTTGGGGACATCACTAGAAGAGTGTTTTTTTGTTTTGGGTGGCTGGGTTCTTACCACGCTGCAAATATGGGTGTATTTGATGATACAGTATGTCCCACTGTAGCGTTCTCTGTAACCCCACATTGTTTTTTCCAATGACTTCAGTTGATTTTAGTTTTTACACGATCAGATTCGGTTCTGCCTGTGAGTCTGTTGGTCATCAGTATATTAATGAAAGTTATTATCATACAGTAACCATTTTTACAGATGAATCAAAAGATAATTTAATTGGGGATGTTGGTGTGGCTGTTTTTGTGTGCCTGAATTGCAGGTAATGATAAAGAAATGACTTATAGCCATTTATCAGCATAGGAAGCAGAATTCTTTGCCAACAGTTTAGGCTTACAGTGGATGGAAGAAATTGGTCCTTATAATTTGCTCAGAATACATTTCGGTTTTGATGAGTCTTAAACAGGTCATTCTGGCAGTAGGTCAGATTGACTGTTGGAAACTTGTCAAACGGTATTTCATATATAAAGTTTGATTTATATGTCTGCACATTATGGGGCCTGCATATCACACTGTTGAGGGAAATGATGATGTTGACTGTTTAGCTCCAAAAGCTGTTAAATGTTAAGCTGTGGATATAGACCTTCCTCTTAGCAAATCGGAAGCTAAAAGGTTGGTAGTGTTAAGAATTAGGGGCTTATGGCAAGACGTAGGATAATGGACGTAAAGACAGACACCTTTCCAGAATACATAAACCCGTTGGGTTTATAGAAGAAGGGCTTACAACAAGTGAAGGAATGATATTCACATGACAGAAATATCCACACTATGCTTAATTATGCCTTGTATCTAATTGGAAAACTTCATACTGTGTCGTGTACATTTTGTCATTATGAAACCGTCGAAACACATACTATTTCAATGTGAAGCGTACAAGGCTGAAGAAAAATCAAATGCAGTCTTCAGTACAATCTTTGCGAGGGTAGATATTTTTCAAATAAAAGCTATTACATTATGGGACAGACTTTAAATCCATTCACAGTTTGAGCTGGAAAAGGCACGTAATAATTGTGTTAAACATAAGGAAATAACATAAAGGGTAGCAAAGGTGAGTGGGCTGTTGGATTACTGAGATGCACTTTTTATTTATTTATTATTTTTTTTAGAAAATTACAAAGAATAAATGTAATGGAAAAGTTAGTAAGAAAAAGAAAAATAATATTAATCCTCCCCCTCCCCAACTTAACCCTTATCTAAAGAAAGAAATAAAGAAGAAAAAGATTGCCTCGATATTGGAGGATACCCACATGCTCCATGGAGTTCAAAATAATTTTAATATTTATTCTTACTTTCCCCAATTCCATTATAATTTTATCTTCAAAGGACCTATGTTTTTAATCCCATCTTTTGTAGGTATGGGAGACAAATTTTGAAAAATATATCATATTCATTTCTTAGATTATATGTAATTTTTTTCAAGTGGAATACAACTATATATTTCATTATTCCAATGATCCATAGTTAAATATAACTCAGATTTCCAAGTAATTGCGATAACTTTTTTAGCTACTGCCAATGCAATATTTATAATTTTTTTCTGATACTTATTCAATTTAATTTTCGGTATTGTCCCTTCAATATCTCCTAATAAAAATAATATTGGACTATTTGGGAGTTGAACTCCAGTACTTTGTTCCAATAAAAGTCAGATATATCGAAAATGGTTGAATTTTAAAACAAGACCAAGTAGAATGTTAAAAAGTACCAATTTCTTGATTACATCGAAAGCACTGGTCAGACATATTTGAATTTAATCTATTTATTTTCTGTGGTGTTATATATAATTGATGTTAAAATTATTTTGTATTAATCTAATTTGAACATTTATTGTATTTATCATACTATCAGAGCATAATCTTGACCAACTTTTTCCAACAATTTTAACATTCAAATCAGTTTCCCATTTTTGTCTTGATTTATGAATTCCAGATTCAGTCTGTTTTTGAATCAAATTGTACATACAAGATGTAATTTTTTAAATTTTTCCTTTTTGAATTAATGTTTCTATGTCACTAAGTTTTGGCATCAACATTGTTTGACCCAGCTTTTCTCGTAAATTGTCCTTTAATTGAAAATAAGAGAAAAGAGTGTTGTTTGATATTTTATATTTATTTTTTCATTGATCAAATGACATCAATATACCTCCTTCAAAACAATTACGTATATATTTAATCCCCTTTTGGAACCAATTATGTAAAAGTTTATTATCCATTGTAAAAGGAATAAGCCTATTTTGAATAAAAGTTTGTTTTTGCTAATAAAGATTTCTTTATCTTATCGTCCATATTTACCTTATTCCATAAATCAATCAAGTGTCTTAATATAGGAGATTCTTTTTTTTCCCCGTATCAATTTGGATTCCCCTTTATATGTAAAATCTTCTGGTATGTTTTCTCCTATCTTATCTAATTTTATTCTGATCCATGCCGGGTTTTTTTTCATCAAAAAAAGATGCAATAAATCTAAGTTGATTTGCTTTATCATAATTCTTAAAATTTGGAAGTTGTAACCCTCCTAAATCAAATTTACATCTCAATTTTTCCAATGATATTCTTGACATCTTTCCTTTCCAAAGAAATTTCCTTACATATTTATTTAGTTCTTGAAAAAACTTCTGCGGTAATTGTATTGGTAAAGTTTGGAATAAATATTGCAATCTATGGAATATATTCATTTTTACAGCATTAACTCTACCTATTAATGTTATTGGTAACATCATCCATTTATCAAGATCCTCTTTTATTTTTTTTAATAATGGCAAATAATTTTGTTTATATAAATTTTTTACATCATTGTCAACTCTGATACCTAAATATTTTATCGCATTTATTGAGCATCGAAATTAAGTTACTAATCGACATTGATTATAATTTCCTTTGGTAAGGGGTAAAATTTCACTTTTATCCCAATTTAATTTATACCCTGATACTTTCCCGTATTCTTCCAATTTAAAAGATAATCTTTGCAAAGATTGTAATGGGTTTGTTAGATAAATCAAAACATCATCAGCAAATAAATTAATCTTATATTCTTCTTGATTAACTCTAAAACCGCCAATATCTGAATCTTTCTAATTAATTCAGCTAATGGTTCTTTTGCCAATACAAATAAAGCATGTGATAACGGGCAGACCTTGTTAAGCAAAATGGTGTTGAAATCGGAGCATTTGTAACTACTTTAGCTTGAGGATTAGTATTTAAGGTTTTCATCCATTGTAGAAAAGATTTTCCTAGCTCATATTTTTCCAATACCTTAAGCAAAAAATCCCATTCCAATCTATCAAATGCTTTTTCTGCATCCAAAGCAAATGCCACACTCATTTCCTCTCTTTTTTTGTGCCAGATGAATTATACTAAGTGACCAGGTTAGATTATCCATTGATTGTCTGTTTTTAAGAAAATCTGTTTGATCCATATGTATTAATTTTGGTAAATATTTAGATATTCTACTAGATAAAATTTTTGCTATTATCTTATAATCTGTATTCAACAAAGAAACAGGCCTATATGATGTTGGTTTTAGAGGATCTCTTTTTTTGGCGATACAGTTATGATCGCTGTTGAAAAGGATTGTGGGAGTTTATGCATTCTTTCCACTTGGTATATTAATTCCATAAAGGGAGGAATTAATATATCTTTAATTTTTTTTATAAAATTCAGGAGGAAAACCATCTTCTTCTGGGGATTTTTTACTCTGAAGTGATCCTAAAGCTTCTTCAACCCCTTTTAATGTAAAGGGCATATCTAATCCTTTCTGTTCTTCCAAATTAAATTTTGGAAGGGTTATTTGTGATAAAAATTTATCTATCTCAGTAATCTTATTTTGTGATTCTGATTGATATAGTTCAGTATTAAAAAAAAATTAAAGTTTCATTAATTTCTAAAGGTTTATCAGCAACCTTATTTACACTTGTTCTAATTGCATTTATTGTTTTAAAAGCCTGTTCTGTTTTCAACTGCCAAGCAAGAATTTTATGTGATCTTTCACCTAATTCGTAATATTTCGGTTTAGTTCTCATAATTACATTTTCTGTACGATATGTCTGGAGGGTATTATATTGTAGTTTTTTATTAACAAGTTGTCTTTGTTTTTCTTCTGTCATATATCTTTGAGATTCTTTTTCTAACTTTATGATATCTTTTCCCAATTTTCCTACTTAATTTTAGATGTATAACTTATAATCTGACCCCTTAAATATGCTTTCATCGCTTCCTATAATACAATTTTATCCTCAACTGAATGTAAATTTGTATCCAAAAAAAATTGAATCTGTTTTTTCATAAAATCACCAAAATCTTGACGTTTTAATAAAATTGTATTAAATCTCCATCTAAGTTTTATGTCTATTTGAATAAAATGAATAATCTCTTTCTCTTGGATTAATTTTTCTCCATATATCAATCAGGCTTAAATCTTTCATTAATGATAAAGTTAGTTTTATTACTTTTAATTTTGTAACAACTTTAGTTGATCTATGCAAAACTGGATCTAAACAAAAATTAAAATCTCCGCCTATTAATATTTTATCATTTGCGTCAGCCAAGTTCAAAATATCTTCTTGTATGAATTTTGCATCATTTTCATTTGGTGCATAAATATTCAAAAAAGTCCATAATTCTGAAAAAATTTCACAATGTACAATGTACAATCACATATCAATTATTACATTTTGTATTTTAATTGGTAAAGATTTATTAACCGAAATTGCAACTCCTCTCGATTTTGAATTAAATAAAGTTGCTATAACATTTCCAACCCAATCTCTATTTAATTTCTTATGCCTGTGAACTTACTGAACACATCCTGGCCAGAAAAAAAACTTATCCCAATCCACTCTTCCTAGATCCTTTTTCATTTCCACAAAATTGGCCGTTCTCCAGTTTTACCAGAACATTAAGCTGCCAGTTCTGCCCCTCACTAATAGCAGTAATGTCGTTATTCCACGTTTCAACCCAAGCCCTAAACTCATCTGTTTTACCGACAATACTCCGTGCATTGAAATAGATGTACCTGAGAATATGTATATCATCCGCTTTATTTTTCATTTCCGTTTATACATGCAGTCCTCTCATGTTCCTTATCCTTCTGCACCTCACTATCTGCTCTAACACTCTGGTTCCCCTCCCTCTGCAAATCTAGATTAAATTCCCCGGAGCAGCACTGGCAAATCTACCCGCAAGAATGTTATTCCCCCCCACCCCCCGCCCAGTTTAGGGGCAAACCGTCCTGTCGGAACAGGCCCCACCTTCCCGGGAAAAAAGCCCAATTGACCAGAAACATGAAGCCCTCCCTCCTGCACCATGCCCTTAGCCACGTATTTAGCTGCACTCTCCGCACATTTATATTTACAGGGACTTTACTCCTGACGCCGGTTCCGGGACCCGACCCGTTTACAGACCCGGAGCGGAACCGGAGCAGAACCGGAGCAGATTCTCAGCCACTGGTTCTCATCCCCGGTCGCGAAGAAAGGATAAAGTTTCCCCGTGAATTTATTCCCAGTGAAGGTGTGGAGATGGGACTTGGCCTCCACGTTGTAAAATGAAACTGTCCCGGACTCGTAACTGAGATAAACTCCCACCCTCCCGGGGATGGGACAAGCAGCGAGACGGGACTCGGGGGAGGGGAGACCGAACACGTCACAATCCCGATATAACACGTCACCATACCGCCTGATGACCCAGAATCCGGTCTCCGGTCTCAGTCTTAACCGTCCCTTCCTCTCCACAGACTCTGCGGCGACTCCCAGCCACCAGAACCGATTCCCCGTCACCTCCACCTCCCAGTAATGTCTCCCCGATGTGAATCCCTCCGATCCCAGCACACATTCCCAGTCTGTGAATCTCTTCCCAGAGTCAGGGAGATACATCCAGATCCCGGTCCATCTCACACTCTTCCGATCCTCGGACACCTCGAGATCCGGATTCGCTGTTTCCACATCCAGGGTGACAGAGACTGGGGGGAGAATCAGAGAATTAGAGAGTCCCCGGGGATCGGGGGAGACTCGAACGGCGCGGCCCCGGGGATCGGGGGGAGACTCGGACAGCGCGGCCCCGGGTATCGGGGGGAGACTCGGAAAGCGCGGCCCCGGGGATCGGGGGGAGACTCGGACAGCGCGGCCCCGGGGATCGGTGGGGGAGACTCGGACAGCGCGGTCCCGGGGATCGGGGAGAGACTCGGACAGCGCGGCCCCGGGGATCGGGGGGAGAATCGGACAGCGCGGCCCCGGGGATCGGGGGGAGACTCGGACAGCGCGGCCCCGGGGATCGGGGGCGACTCGGACAGCGCTTCCCCGGGGATCGGGGGGAGACACGGGCAGCGCGGTCCCGGGGATCGGGGGGAGACTCGGACAGCGCGGCCCCGGGGATCGGGGAGAGACTCGGACAGCGCGGCCCCGGGGATCGGGGGGAGACTCGGACAGCGCGTCCCCGGGGATCGGGGGGGAGACACGGGCAACGCTGTCCCGGGGATCGGGGGGAGACTCGGACAGCGCGGCCCCGGGGATCGGTGAGAGACTCGGACAGCGCGGCCCCGGGGATCGGGGGGAGAATCGGACAGCGCGGCCCCGGGGATCGGGGGGAGACTCGGACAGCGCGGCCCCGGGGATCGGGGGCGACTCGGACAGCGCTTCCCCGGGGATCGGGGGGAGACACGGGCAGCGCGGTCCCGGGGATCGGGGGGAGACTCGGACAGCGCGGCCCCGGGGATCGGACAGCGCGGCCCCGGGGATCGGGGAGAGACTCGGACAGCGCGGCCCCGGGGATCGGGGGCGACTCGGACAGCGCGGGCCCGGGGATTGGGGGGAGACTCGGACAGCGGGGTCCCGGGGATCGGGGGCAGACTCGGGCAGCGGGGCCCCGGGGATCGGAGGGAGACTCGGGCTGCAGGGTCCCGGGGATGGGGGGGGAGACTCGGACAGCGCGGCCCCGGGGATCGGGGGGGGGGAGACTCGGACGGCGCGGCGCCGGGGATCGGGGGGAGACTCTGACAGCGCGTCCCCGGGGATCGGGGGGAGACTCGGGCAGCGCGGTCCCGGGGATCGGGGGGAGACTCGGACAGCGCGGCCCCGGGGATCGGGGGAGACTCGGACAGCGCGGCCCCGGGGATCGGGGGGGGGGGAGACTCGGACAGCGCGGCCCCGGGGATGGGGTGGGGGGAGACTCGGGCAGCGCGGCCCCGGAGATCGGGGAAAGGCCGCTGGGCCTCAGGCGCGGTCGGATTGCCGACACGAACCTTTGACTCGACAAAAGCCCATTTTTCCTTCCAACCTTTCTTATTCCACGTCCCTGGCAAGATGTATTTTAAAACATTCTCCCTGTACCCATCTCTGCAGTTGATCAACGGCCACGTGTAAACAGCGATAATCCTCTTCCCTGTCAACTATACCATGAATTTTAGTGTCTCTCACAAACCTACTAACTATGTCATCCATATCACTAATATGAATGACAAACAACCGTGTCCCCAATACCGACCTCTGCAGGCCACAGGCCTCCCGTCCTCTGTGTTTCAGAGACACTCGGACAGACACTTCAACAGGCAAGACACAGAGGGAGACTGACCTAATGCCGGCCAATGGGATGAATGTGGATGGGTAAATAGGTCAGCACAGAGGTGATGGGTCGAAGGGCACATTTCTATGCTGTACGGCGATGGCTCAGCGAACTGAATGGCTAAGAACCCCAAACCCCCTCACCCCTCACTGGTACTGAGAATTGCCCCTGACCCTGAACTCCTCAGATAGGGGAAACATCCTCCCCGTCTCCAACCTGTTGACCCCTGAAAGAATTTCATGTTTCCCTCAGATCTCCTCTCATTCTTCTAAACTGGGAACAGAGAACATAGAGCAGTACAGCACAGGAACAGGCCCGTCATTCAATGTTCACATTCATTTGTGAGTGTGAAGTGGGGGAGTGTGATGGTTTGAGGCAGTAAAGGAGGTGATGATGGGAACCAGTAGGGGAGAGATGAATGGCAGATTGAACCAGGAGGGAGAGGGGTGGAAACCCCGTGGGTGAACTGTGTGTGTACACGGAATGAGAAGCTGGAGGGGGCAAAGATGGCAGATGAGGATGACTTTGTCCCCTTTCCCACAACCCCATCCCCCTCAGACCCTCATTAGGACAGGGGATGAATTTGCAGGAACCCTTAAGCAACACTGGTCCTGATGAAGTGTTTCAGTCTGAACCATGGACTGTTTACTCTTTTCTATAGAAAATTCCCGGCCTGCTGTTCCCCCCAACAATTTGTGTGTGTTACTCTGCTTTAAATATACTCAGTTATTTGGCCTCCACAGCTGCCTGTGGCAGATTCACTATCCTGTGGATAAAGGAATTCCTCCTCATCTCTGTCCTAAATGGACATCCCTATAGTCGGAGGCTGTGCTTACCGTTCTCGACCCACCCACATCCTCCCAACATCAACTCTCTCCAGACAGGTGTCAGAGAGATCTGGCGAGACCCTTCATCAGGACCTGTGTAGTTTGGATTACCAGCTTCTGCAGATTTTCTCCTGTTTGATTTTTAAAGCAGAAGTAGGTAAGTAAACTTCCTGATCAGTCAGAGTCTCAAAATTTATCGGGAGGAGGCGGGAGAGTGGGTTGAGGGGGTTAATAAATCAACCAATCTTCTAAACTCCCGTGAGTACAGGCCCAGAACCATCATATTACCGTCAGAAACATCATCATATGTTAACTTTTTCATTTCAGGAATCATTCTTGTGAACCTCCTGGACCCTCTCCGATGCCAGCACATCTTTTCCGATATACGCAACCAGAAACTGCTCACAATACTGCAAGTGTGGTCCGACCTATGCCTTATAAAACCTCAGAATTACATCCTTCCACTTGTATTCTAATCTCCTCGAAATGAAAGCAAACATTGAGTTTGCCGATCTTACCACTGACACAAATTGCAAGTTAACCTTACGGGAATCCTGCACAAGGACACCCAAGTCCCTTTGCACTTCAGATTTTTGAATGTTCTCCTGTTTACAGAATTGTCTATGCATTTATTCTTTCTACCAAAGTGCATGCACGACTTCCCTACTCGATAATCCATCTATCACGTATTTGCCCTTTTCCTGATCTGTCTCTGTCCTTCCCCAGATTCCGAGCTTCTGCAGCACTACTTGCCCCTTCACCTATCTTCATATCATCTGCAAGCTTTGCCACAAAGGCAACAATTCTGTCATCCAAATCATTCTTTGTCTCTCTTGGCTTTGTGTTCCTCGAAGAATTCCAACGGATTTGTCAGGCAAGATTTCCCCCTCAGGGAAGGCATGCTGTCTTTGCTCTATTTTATCATGTGCCTCCATGTACCCGAAAGCTCGTCCTTTACACTGGACTCCAACATCTTCCCAAGCACACCACATCCAGACAACCCACCTATAATTTTATTTCCCCAACTGCTCTCCCTTCTTAAAGAGTGAAGTGACCGTTGCAATTTCCAGTCATCTTGAATGACCAAATATCTAGTGATTCTTGAAAGATCATCACTAATGTCCCTATATTCCCTTCAGCTAACTCTTTCCAAACACTGGGGTGTAGTCCATCTGGTCCAGGACCTTCAGACCTTCAATCATCCCACATACTTTCTCCTCAGTAACAGCAACAATACTCATTTCTGTCCCCTGACACTCTCACATTTCTGACATACAGTTGGTATCTTCCACAGTGACACATAATACTAAATAAGTACCTCTGCCATGTCTATCTCACATTTCTCCTCTCTAGTGTCATTTTCTAGGGGTCCAATATCCACTCTCACCTCTCTTTTACTCTTTACATTTTGTGTCCTCTTGAGTATTGTTGGCCAGCTTTCCCTCATATCTCAATTTCACTCCTTCTGGCTTTGTAATTCCTTTCTGTTGATGAACAGAATCTTCTTGATACTCCAACATCCGGCTGATTTTTGCTCTTCTGCTTTTATGCTATCTTTGACTTTCCTTGTCAAACACGGTTACCTCATCCTCCCTGTATAATACTTCTTCATCTTTGGGTTTTATTTATCCAAATTGCCCCTGGAGCTCCAGTCTTTGTTGTTCTGCAATCATCCCTGCTCGTGTCCCCTTCCAATCTACTTTGGTCAGCTCCTCCCTCATGCCTCCGTAACTAACTTTACTCCACTCTGATACTGATACATCTGACGTTATCTCCCTCTCAAACTCTGGGGTGAATTCTATCATTTTATCATCACTGGTTCCTAAATGTTCTTTTACCATAATCTCCCAAATCATATCTGGTTCATTATACAAATCCCACTCTGGAATTGCCTTTCTCCCATTGGGCTCAACCACAAGCAGTTCTAAAAAGCCATCATGGAGGCATTGTACAAATTCTTTCTCTTCGAATGCAGCATCTTCATGAATTTCCCAATTTAACTCCTTGTCCTTTTCTCTATCTCCTGCTGTAATTTGTATCCCATTTCTATTCATGGCTACTGTTTGGAGGCCTGTACATCACTCTCATCAGGGTCTTTTTACCCTTGCAGTTTTTGAACTTTACCCATAATGATTCGACATCTTCCAATACTATCTCACCTCTCTCTAAAGATCTCATTTCATTCTTTACCAACAGAGCCTCCCCGGCCTCTCTGCCTACCTGCCTGTCCTTTGAATACAAGGTGTATCCTTGAGTGTTGAGCTTCAAGCCAGGATCTCCTTTCCAGCACAACTCAGTGATGCCAACAACGTTGTCCCTGCCAATCTCTACCTGTGCTACAACATCATCTACCTTATTCCGTATACTGGTGCATTCAAACACAACACCTTCAGTCCTGTATTCGTCACCCTATTCCACACTGTCCACATGAACTGAAGTAAGGTCTTTGATGTCGATGATAGACCACACTTGGAGTATTGTCTGCATTTCCGGTTCCCGACTATCGGGGGATGTCATTACACTGGACAGGAGGCTTCAGGAGGATGTTACCAGGACTGGGGGCTTGGGTTAAAAGCAGAGAGTGGATAAGCTTGGGCTATTTAGCTGGAGTGTAGGATGTTGAGCGATGACCCCTGAACACATTCATAAAGTGAGTCTTTTTCCGAGAAATGGGAGGACAGAACCAGAGAGCTCAGATTGAAAGTGGGACAGAACGTTTTTATGAGGGATCTATAGGATAACATTCCCAGAGAGAGAGAGAGGGTGGTATACGAATATACATCATAAAATGATGACCCCTGTAGAATACCATCAGTCACTGGCAGCCAACCTGAAAAGCATCCCTTTACTCTCATTTGCTCTTTCCTACCAGTCAGCCAATGCTCTAACTAAGCCAATAACATTCTGTAATACCATGAGCTCTTAACTTGGTAAGCAGCTTCATGTGTGGCACCTTGTCAGCGGCCTTCTGCGATTCCAAATATACAACATCCACTGCATCCCCTTTATCTATCCTACTTGTTATCTCCTCAAAGAATTCCAACAGGTTTATCAGGCAAGATATTCCCTTAAGAAATCCTGGCTGACTTGTCCTATCATCCAGTGTCACCAAGTATTCCATAACCTCAGACTTAACAATTGACACTAACCTCTTCCCAACCACAGAGGTGAGGCCAACTGGTCTATAATATCCATTCTGCTGCCTTCCTCCTTACTAAAAGAGTAGAGTGACATTTTCAATTGTCCAGTCCTTTGGCGCCAATGATTTTTGAAAGATCATTTGAAATGCCTCCACAATGTCTACTGCAACCTCTTTCAGAACACTAGGGTGCAGTTCACTTGGTCCAGGTGAGCTATGAAGCTCCTTCTCCCTTGTAACAGTAACTGCACTCGCTTCTCTCCCCTCAAACCCTTCAACAACTGGCACAGTGCTAGTGTCTTCCACAGTGAAGATGATGCAAAGTACTCATTTAGTTCACCTGTCATCTCTTTGTCCCCGTTAGTATATATCCAGCCTCATTTTCTAGCGAGCCTGTATCCACTCTCATCTCTATTTTTTACAATACGAAACAATTTGATATTGTTTGCTCGCTTGTTTTACAAAGACAGGTGTGTAAAAAGGGCCTGAAGGATTTTTGGAGACCAGAGTCACCCCAACCACAAACTGTACCAGTTGCTACCATCCGGGATACGGTACCGCAGCATAAAAGCCAGGAGCAACAGGCTCCGGGACAGCTTCTTCAACCAGGCCATCAGACTGATTAACTCGTGCCGAGTTTCCTAATCACCTCCGGTGCAATACATAACACCCAATCCAGTAGAGCTGATTTCCCAGCCGGCTCAGGGACAAACTGCTCTAAAAAGCCATCTCTTAGGCATTGAACAAATTCACTCTCTTGAGATCCATTACCAACCTGATTTTCCCAATTCACCTGCATGTTCAAATCTCCCATGACTAACATAACATTTGTCCTTTTGACATGCCTTTTCTATTTCCAGTTGTAATCTGTGCTCCACATCCCAGCTACTGTTGGGGTGACTGTATATAACTGTCATCAGGGTCCTTTTACGTTTGTAGTTTTCATAACTCAACCCACAAGAATTCAACATGTTCGTATCTTATGTCACAACTTTCTACTGATTTACCAGCAGAGCCATGTCACCCCTCTGCCTACTTTCCTATACCACCGATACATTGTGTAACCTTGGTCATTCAGCTCCCAACTGCAACCATCCTTCAGTCACGATTCAGCGATGGCTACAACATCACACCCGACAATCTGTAACCTTATTTTTTATACTCCATGCATTGAGATCTAACACTTTGAGTTCTGTATTTGCTACCCTTTTTGATTCTGTGTCCCTAATGCACTGATACTCACCCTGCTGGCTGCAATTCTGTACTGGCATCTGTCCGCCCTATCTGACAGTCTAACTGCACGCTACCTTTGTATTTTTACCATCAGTCCTATCCAGAGTCACTTCACTCTCGTTCCCACCCCTCCGCCAAATTAGTTGAAACCCTCCCTAACAGCTCTATCGAACCTCTCTGAGAGAATATTGTTCCCCCTCGGTTTCAGGTGCAACCCGTCACTTTTGAACAGGTCATACTTCCCCCAGAAGAGATCCCAATGATCCAAGAAGCTGAAGCCCTGGCCCCTGCACCAGCTTCTCAGCCACACATTTATCTGCCAAAACATCCTGTTCCTACCCTCACCGGCATGTGGCACAGACAACATTCCAGAAATTACAACCCTGGAGGTACTGCTTCTCGGTTTTATACTGAGCTCTCTAAATTCTATCTTCAGGACCAGTTTGCTTTTACGTCCTGTGTAATTTTTCTCTTCCTCTCTGAAATGCTGCGGACACGATACGAGACGTCCCTGACCCTGGCACCTGGGAGGTAACATACCATTCGGGTGTCCCGTTCACATCCACAGATTCTCCAGTATCTGCTCCCCTGACGATTAAGTCCCCGTCACTACAGCTCCCCACTTCTCCATCTAACATCAGTGAGAGTTATGGGTTCAGGTCGGGGTGGGGTGAAGACCTGTGTCAGTCAGAGTCTGCACTCACAGCGCACATAAAGGACTTGTGTATTTCCCTGACAAGCCCGGTCACCACACTGATAACCGCTTTTATTCCCTACAATATCATCGTCAGTATTAAATTCCCAGCTCCTGTGGTAGGATTCAAATTCATGTCTTCGTGTGTTAGTACAGTGTGCCTGGGATCAGGACACAGTGGTTCATCTGCCAGTCCCGAGTATTGGTTGTATTGTGACCCTGTGCTGGTGTGTTCAGGGGTCTGACATCTCCAGCTGACCATGTGACAGTGATGCCTCCCAGTCGGTGGGGTTCATGTGGAATATTCAGTTCCCCTTCAGTCCATTATCACAGCCAATCGTTGCTTCAAGTTGGAACATAATTGAACAAAGAGAAATGAGCCTTTGTAAGTTTTACCTTGATTAATGGCATCAACTGTTTCCCTCAGCACTGTGTTCAACAAATAGGGGTGATCGAATTTTTCAAACGGTTGGGCCTCATCTGTCACTGACAATTCCTGGACGTCATCATTAATCCTGTAAATATTAAACTGCTGGTTATAAACTGAAACTTTGAACTATGCAGGTTTTCAATAAAGAGTATGTCCTACCTCCTGTTCCGATGAGCTTCCTCCTGAAATAAATCAAACACAAATCTGATTAGACTTGGACTTACTGTCCACATCCTGAATTTCATCCAAATCATTACCAGGTGATGAAAATTCCCACTCCCGCAATCACTCGCACTCACGGACAATACGGAACCACGGGGTAAATTACAGGGAAAGTTTCTGAATGTCAGTCCATTACTGAGAGGATGAAACTTCCAGGGAAGACAGGACAGGCTGTGCATTATCATCTGGATAAGACGTCAAGAGTGATAAGATGTAGGAATTTATGATCAGTGATGGATTTATTTGTGAGCGGGAGGGCGGGGGATGTACCTCTCTTTACGGGAAGAATTGTGGGAGATGAAATTCCAGATGGATTTTAATAAATCCCATAAGAAATTTAGTGAAGTGGAACTCGCTGCCACAGGAGTGGTTGAAGTGGAACAGCAGAGATTGAATGTAATGGGAAAACTAGATAAGCACGTGAGGGACCATCAAGTTCGGGGCTCTGTGGCTGGGTGTGGTCAGTAAGTGGGAGGAGAATTCTGAAGCAGGGAAATTGATTGAAAATGATGGACCGAATAGCCTGTTTCTGATGGAGACCTGACGAGATGTACCACAGGAAATTGTGGGAGGTGAGGCAGGAGATTGCTGAGCCTCTGGCGATGATCTTTGCATCATCAATGGGGAGACGTTCCAGAGGATTGTAAGGATGCGGATGTCATTCCCTTATTGAAGAAAGGGAGTCGAGATAGCCCAGGATATTATAGACCAGTTAGTGTTACTTCAGCTGTTGGTGAGTTGATGGAGTAGATCCTGAGAGGCAGGATTTATGAACATTTGGAGAGGCATAACATGATTAGAAATAGTCATCATGGCTTTGTCAAAGGCAGGTCGTGTCTTACGACCGTGATTGAATTTTTGAGGACTTGAGAAAACACATTGACGAAGGTAGAGCAGTAGATATAGTGTATATGGATTTCAGCAAGGGATCCAAGGGGACATTGATTTGTTCAACCACACTTGTCACAGGGATCTGTCCTGGGACCCCTGCTATTTGTGATTTTTATAAATGCCTTGGATGTACAGGCGGAAGGATGGGTGAATGAGTTTACGGATGACACAAAGATTGGAGGAGTTGTGGATGGAGCTGTAGGTGGTCGAAGGTTACAAGAGGATATAGACAGGCTGCAGAGCTAGGCAGAAAAATGGCTGATGAAGTTCAATCTGGACAAGTGTGAGGTGATGCATTTTGGAAGGACAAACCAGAAGACTTGAGTACAGGATTAATGGTCAGTTACTTAAGAGTGTGGATGAATAAAGGGACCTTGGGGTTCAAATTCATACATCCCTCAAGATCGCTGCACAGGTTGATAGGGTAGTTAAGGAGGCCTATGGTTTGCTAGGCTTCATTAAGAGGGCGATTGAGTTCAAGAGTAGAGAGGTCATGTTGCAACTCTACAAATTTCTGGTGAGACCGCACTTAGAGTATTGTGTTTAATTCTGGTCACCTCATTATAGCAAGGATGTGGAAGCTATGGAGAGGGTGCAGAGGAGATTTACCAGGATGTTGCCTGGTTTGGAGAACAAGTCATATGAAGCAAGGTTAGCAGAGCTGGGACTTTTCTCTTTGGAGCATAGAAGAATGAGAGCGGACTTGATAGACGTCTACAAGTTTATGAGAGGCATAGATACGGTGGATGGTCAGTACCTGTTTCCCAGGGCACCAACAGCAAACACCAGAGGGCATAGGTACAAAATTAAGGGCGGAATGTTTAGGGGAGACATCAGGGGTAAGTTTTTTTTACACAGCGGGTTGTGAGTGCTTGGAATGACTTTCCAGGGATTGTGGTGGAGGCTACAACGTTAGGGGTATTTAAGAGCCCCTTGGACAGGCATATGGATGAAAGAAAAATGGAGGGTTATGGGGTAGTGTGGGATTAGAACTTTTTTTTTAAAGGATTATATAGGTCGGCACAACATGGAGGGTTGAAGGGCCTGTTCTGTGCTGTAGTGTTCTATGGTTCTAACTGGCTTGCCCACAGAAGACAAAGTGTGGTTGTAGACGAGTCATGTTCTGCATGGAGGTTGGTGACCAGTGGTCTGCCTCAGGGCCCTGTTCTGGGACCCCTTCTCTTTGTGATTTTTATAAATGACCTGGATGAGGAAATGGAGGGATGCGTTAGTAAATTTGCCGATGACACAAATGCTGGGGATGTTGTGGATAGTGTGGAGGGCTGTCAGAGTTTACAGCAGGACATTGATAGGATGCAAAACTGGGCTGAGAAGTAGCAGATGGAGTTTAACCCAGATAAGTGTGAGGTGGTTCACTTGGTAGGACAAATATGATGGCAGACTATGGTATTAATAGTAAGACTCTTGGCAGTATGGAGGATCAGAGGGATCTTGAGGTCCAAGTCCATAGGACACTCAAATCTGCTACACAAATTGACTCTGTGGTTAAGAAGGCATACGGTGCATTGGCCTTCATCAATCATGGTACTGAGTTATGGAGCCGAGAGGTAATGTTGCAGCTATATCGGACCCTGGTCAGACCCCACTTGGAGCACTGTGCTCAGTTCTGGTCACCTCACTACAGGAAGGATGTGGAAGCCATAGAAAGGGTGCCGAGGAGATTTACAAGAATGTTTCCTGGATTGGGGAGAGTTCCTTATGAGAGTAAGTCGAGTGAACTCGACCTTTCCTCCTTGAAGCGATGGAGGATGAGAGGTGATGCTTAAGATGGTGAGAGGCATTGATCAGAGTCAGAGGCTTTTTTCCCAGGGCTGAAGCGGCTAACACGAGAGGACACAGTTTTAATGTGCTTGGAAGAATGTACAGAGAAGATGTCAGGGTAACATTTTTACGCAGATAGTGCTGAGTGCGTGGAATGGGCTGCCGGAAACGGCAGTGGATGTGGATACAATAGGGAATTTTAAGAGACTCCTGGAGAGGTACATGGAGCTCAGAAAGATAGAGGGCTATGGGTAACCCAGGGTAGTTTCTAAAGTGAGGACATCTTCGGCACAGTAAGGGCCTGTATTGTTTTCAATGTTTATATTTCTACGTTTCTAATGTGAAATTTATCTGAAAAATTAAAGAAACAGTGAAAGTTTCCCTAATCTGACTGAAACCAGACACAGAAGATAAGTCTGATGTGTGGGTCACATTCTTTGTTCTCACTGATTGACAGAGAGACCCTCACACCCACCGCACCAGACACACTCACAGCCTGTGACTGGATCTGGGTGTTAATGGGAGTTTTAGAGGATATTGAATGAGATAATTAAGGGCACAATCAGCAGCCCTGTGTTATAATCAGAGTAAATCATTTCAGAAATGATTACATTCTGTCCTACGATGTACAGGAGTTGTTTTAAGACCAATTTTAGGACAACAACAACCCTGAATAGTTGTATCAATCGTCTGGTGAAAAACAGTTTACTGCCATTTGTAAATGCTGTGTCTAGCAGCAACACATCTGTTTTCTGTCTTTGATAGCCCAGTCTGCATTGTATTCCGTGTCACGTGATTGTTATGGTAACTAGTCACGAGTGTGGGGTGTGGTAATAGTGAAGGGAGTAGGTTACGTATTCGTGCTTTGTTCTGGGCAGTTTTGTGCTGAGGACGGATGGATATCATATTGTTTGTTAACCACTTAGTTGCTGATTAATTTGCGATTAATTACGCTGAAGTTTCATTGCTTCATGATTGTATGTTGCAGATAAAGGATCGAATACATATCTTTGACATTTTGGAAGGTCATTATCCATGTGATTGGAGGCTCGTCATACAAGACTAACACTCTGTGTGAGGACACCAGCAGCGGCAACTGATTTGTTAGAATTGGCCGCTCTGCTGTGGTTATTTCAAATATACCACTGTTCATTTAGTGCCCTTTGACAGGAACAAATTGAAAAATAATCCCTCACCTTGAGAAATATCACACCGTCTTTTTGATCCATCTGTTCCTTTAACTTTGAGATTTCCTCCTGAATAATCCTTATAGTCTCTTGAAGAGCTAGAAGATTTTTCTCCATTGGGTTGAGAATCCTCTCCTCTTCTTCCCTGAGATCCCTGAGTAAGCTCTGCTCTTTCTCAGTGATAATCCGACGCAGTTCAGCAAACTGGGATATGATGTGGGACTGAAGGCTGTGTGACTGTTCCTGTTGAATGAAAGGTGAAGACGAATTTACTGTATTGCTGTGTTGTATTTCCTGATGACATTAAGGAGACCATTTGGTCCATTAGTGTCCATGCTAGCTCTGAAACATACCCATTCACTCACGTTTTCCTGAAACGTATTCTCCCCTTTAACTCCCACCTGATTCACATACACCCTCCTCCACATACATCCTTCATAGGATTAATTGTAATTAACCATTCATCCAGCAGGTCCTTGGAATGTGTCTGAAACTGCCATGGCCACAGGGAGAACATGCAAACTCCACACAGACAGCAGCAGAGGTCAGGATCGAACCCAGGTCACTGGAGCTGCGATACTCGGCTATTCTGCATTAAAGGGAGCAAAACTCGACAGTAAAATCAGAAATTCCGCTCAGGAAGCCTCACCTGAACTCCGGAAATCTTCTCTTTCTGTTGCTGCTCCTTTTCCTGGAAGTCTGATTTCTTTTTTGTGAGAGAGTCTAAGGAAGATTTTAGCTGATCCTGGAAGTCCGAGAGTGAAGGAAATAGAAACAAAGATGCATCAAAAGAAACAGGTGATCAAACCCGATTATCACACAAAATGCCGGAGGAACTCAGTGAGTCAGGCAGCATCTATTCAGGGGAAATAAACAGTCGGTGTTTCGGGATGAGACCCTTCATCAGGACTGGGAAGGAATGGGACAGAAGACAGAATAATAAGTTTGGGGATGAGAACCAGCTAACAGGTGACGGGTGAGACAACGTGAGGGGGAACGTGGGGGAGGGTGATGAAGTGAGAAGCTGAGAGCGGACAGGTGGAAGAGGTAAAGAGCTGGAGAAAATAGAATCTAATACGAGAGGACAATCGACCATGGAGGAAACGGAGTGATTTGGGGCTGTGTGGGGCCATGAATCGTGACGAGGGCGGGGTCGGTAGGAGTCAGGTGTAGCACTTGTCCCGTTTGCAGGTATCGGTGTCGGGAGGGAGATCAGTGGGGAGGAGCGAGTGGATAAAATGGAGTTAAGTAGAGAGCGGAGAGTTGCAGTGGTGGAGGGTGGGAGTGGGCTTTTACATACACCTTTTACGAAGCGAAAGATGTGCTTCGTGGCAGAATCCCATTGGAGATGGCGAACGGTGGGGGGATGATGTGTTGTTTATGGAGGCTTGTGTCGTGGATAGTGGACGATGGGGTGAGTATCAAATTCGGGTTAGTTTTACCTTGTAGATGTTAACAGCTTCTTTAATCGGCCTGAAGCGGTGCTCTCTGTGTTCCTCCGCCACTGCACAGACCACACAGATCAGTGTCTTGTCCGTTTCACAAAACAGCTTCAGTTCTTCCTCATGTTCCTCGCAGTGAAGTTTACTTTCCTTCCCTTTTGGATTCAGGTTTAGATTTCGAGCTTTTTCAGCCAGATTTGCTAAGGCCCGACTGGCCCTGAGGGTGCGGTCGGCAATCACCTCTCTACATTCCGGGCAGGAGCTTCTCTCCTCCCTTTCCCAACACTGTGTGATACAAGAGCGACAGAAGTTGTGTCCACACTCCAGTATAACCGGATCGGTGAAGAAATCCAGGCAGACGGGACAAATTGCCTCCTCGGTCCAACTCTCGACCGGTCCTTTCGAAGCCATGTTAACTCCAGCACTTCCTGATTCAGAATGCTTTCACTTTCGGGGAGCTGCTGATCCCCTGCAGTACCGCGATTGTCCACTACGCGCGCTGCAGTCTCAGGGAATGAACATGATTTTGCTGGATGTGTTCAGTGGGAAGTAACAGTGGTAATTTCCATCGCAGGTTGAGATCAGCAACACATTAAACAGATCAGAACATAAATGAAAATTTGGCCGTGGACTGTCGGAGCCCGACTCCGAAAGACGTGGCGCTGGGCCTGGGGTTTGCAACCTGGTCCCGAAAAGTGGCAGTGCACAGAAATGTCAAATGAACCTCCAAAGGCCTCATCCCTGGGATCGGAAGGTCCTTCCCCTGGAAGACGATTGAAGTCCTGCGGTGAAAGGAGAATCCACAGGGCCGGTAACCTTCGCCCTGGACAGGGGTCTCTGACGAGCTGCTGTTGACGGCCTGTGTCCCGGTAGGCGTGATGGGCTGAAGAAGAAGCAGAACCGAAATAAATCCGGAGAGAAGAGCCTGGTTCAGTCTGAGGCCGGACTGAAAGGGACAAGTTCTGAAAAGAGGGGCACAGGAGACTGCAGATGCTGGAATCTCGAGTAAGAAACTCGAGGGACAGAGCGGGTCTGGCAGCATCTGTGGAGAGAAATGGAAAATCGACTTTCAGGTCGAGTTCCTTCAGCTGGACTGTCTGAACTCGAAATCTCGATTGCCAATTCCCTCAGTCTAAGGGTAGATAAATCTCCCGGACCAGATGGAATGCACCCTCGTGTTCTGAAAGAAGTAGCTGTGGAGTTTGCGGAGGCATTAGCAATTTCCCTCTCCCCAGGTAAGGTTTGGCACGATGATCAAAGTCGTTCATCACTCTGTTGATGAACAGACACAAGGTTTTGGATTCGGCCCGGTACATCCCGGGTGGATCCTCCCAACCACTGAGCACATCGACATGAAAGCTGTCGGAGTAGAGCAGCGTCAATCATCAGAGATGCTCACCACCCAGGCCAGGCTCTTTTCTCGCTGCTGCAATTAGGTAGAAGGTACAAGAGCCTCGGGACTCCCACCACCAGATTCAGGAACAGTTACTACCCCTCAACCATCAGGCTCGGGAACAACACAGGATGACTAGACTCACTTACCGTCCATTGAGATGCTCCCACAACCAATCATCATATCAAAATGAGGGAAATCGGAGGTGGTCTGACTGAGACTGATCGCATTGTGCCCGTCTCAGAATTAGATAAGTAAAAGGGACAGACTCAATCTCACAGGATATTGACAGGATTGAGGCAGGAACAGCAGGACTTGTTCAAGTATATAAAAATACAGGTGAGAGCAGATACAGGACAGATAGGAAATGATGCTGGAGAAAGTGTATTGGGAGATAAGGAGATGGCTGAGGAACTGAATGAGTATTTTCATCAGTCCTCACTGAGGAAGATATCAGCAGTATACCGGACACTCAAGGGTGTCAGGGAAGAGAAGTGTGCGCAGTCGCAATTACGACAGAGAAAGTACTCAGGATGCTGAATAGTCTCAGGGTAGATAAATCTCCAGGACCAGATGGAATGCACCCTTGTGTTTTGAAGGAAGTAGCTGTGGAGATCGCGGAGGCATTAGCAATGATCTTTCAAAAGTCACTAGACTCTGGCCTGGTTCCGGAGGACTCCGCTATTTAAGAAGGGGGCAAGGAAGCAAAAAGAAAATCATAGACTTGTTAGATAGACATCTGTGGTTGGGAAGTTGTTGGAGTCGATTGTCAAGGATGAGGTTACGGAGTACCTGGACGCATATGACAAGATAGGCAGAACTCGGCATGGTTTCCTTGAAGGAAAATCCTGCCTGACAAACCTAGTGCAATTTTTTGAGGAGAGTACAAGTCGGCTAGACAAGGGAGATGCAGTAGATGTTGTGTATTTGGATTTTCAGAAGGACTTTGACAAGGTGCCGCATATGAGGCTGCTAAACAAGATAAGAGCCCATGGCACTGCGGATACATATGTGGATAAAGCGTTGGCTGATTGCCAGGAAACGGAGAGTGGGAATAAAGGATCCCATTCTGGTTGTCTGCCAGTTACCAGTGGTGTTCCACAGGGGTCCGTGTTGGGGCGGCTTCTTTTTACATTGTATATCAACGATTTGGATTATGAATTAGATGGCTTTGTGGCTAAGTTTGCTAATGATACAAAGATAGGTGGAGGGGACGGTAGTGCTGAGGAAACAGAGAGTCTGCAGAGAGACTTGGATAGATTAGGAGAATGGTCAAAGAAGTGGCAAATGAAATACAATGTTGAAAAGTGTATGGTCATGCACGTTGGTAGAAGAAATAAACGGGCAGACTATTATTTAAATGGAGAGAGAATTCAAAGTTCTGAGATGCAATGGGACTTGGGAGTGCTCGTGCAGGATACCCTTAAGGTTAACCTCCAGTTTGAGTCGGTGGTGAAGAAGGCGAATGCAATGTTGGCATTCCTTTCTAGAGGAATAGAGTATAGGAGCAGGGGTGTGATGTTGAGGCTCTATAAGGAACTGGTATGACATCACTTGGAGTACTGTGTTCAGTTTTGGGCTCCTTATTTAAGAAAGGACGTGCTGACGTTGGAGAAGGTTCAGAGAAGGTTCACTAGAATGATTCCGGGAATGAGAGGGTTAACATATGAGGAACATTTGACCGCTCTTGGACTGTACTCCGTGGAGTTTAGAAGAACGAGGGGGAACCTCACAGAAACATTTCGAATGTTAAAAGGCATGGACAGAGTGGATGTGGCAAAGTTGTTTCCCATGGTGGGGGAGTCTAGTACGAGAGGACATGTCTTGAGGATTGAAGGACGCCGATTCAGAACTGAGATGCGAAGAATTTTTATTAGCCAGAAGGTGGTGAATCTGTGGAATTTGTTGCACAGCCTCAGGGTAGGGATCGCCCTTTCAAAACGGAGATGCGGAGAAATGTCTAGATAAGGCGTGGTGAATTCATAGCCACATGCAGCTGTGGAGGCCAGGTCGTTGGGCGTCATTGAGGAGGAGATGATAGGTTCTTGATTGGACATGACAGCAAAGGCTACGGGGAGAAGCCGGAAACTGGGGTTCAGGAGAGAAAAAGAATAATCCATGATTGAATGGCGGAGCAGACTCGATGGGCCAGGAGGCTTAATTCTGCTCCTGTGTCTTATGGTTTTATGTTCTGAGTGAAGGGCAGAACAGGTGCAATGGGCCGAATATCCACGCCTCCTGTTTCTTATTTTATAAAACACGAGTTCCGCTTTGCGCCTTGTTCTCTCTTGGCCTTCTGCCGGTGGATTGCACAGGGGAGAAGTGAGAGCTCCGGAGATCCATCAGCAGCCGCTGCGGTTATTTCATGTTCCTGTTATTTATTGCTAATTATTTATATTTGTATTTGCACTGTTTATTGTCTTCCGCACTCTGGCTGATCTTTCACTGATCCAGTTATAGTTACTATTCTGTCGATCTTCTATGTGTCCGCAGCAAAATGCTTCTCGGGGTTGTATGTGGTGAGCTATCTGCACTCTGATAATAAAGTTTACTCTGAAGTTTAAGTTTCGGGGAAATTCCTTCGATTCCGAGAACAAACTGTGACTGACATCTCCAGCTCCCGGTAGCAGCCCGTCAGTCACACTTACAGCCAATCAGCGGCACTGCTGGGAGAGTCTTGCTCCTATTGGTTGAGGGGTGTCAGTGGGCGGGATGCTGCATATCGGTCCGAGGATTGGAGCTGAGAGCGAGTGGACCTGGGGAGAGGCCGGAGATCGGGAGCTACACTTCGGGTAAAGGCTGCAACACCGGCCGGGTGAATCCTTCCCGTGGCAGAGATTCCGTGAGATGTTTCAGCTGAACGGAGGGTGGCCGGTCTTTTCCCGCCGAGAATCAGGGGCCTTTTGTCGGGAGTTTCCTCCCAGACCTGTTTCCTGCTGCTGGGAGCCTGGATCTGACCCGCAACGGCAGCCGATGGATCTCCGGTGCTCTCACCGCTCCCCTGGGTAATCGGACGGGCTGAAGACCAAGGGAGAACAAGGCGCAAAGGTAAATTCCTGCTTTCGAAAATAAGAAACAACAGCAGTCGTGTGCATTCGGCCCCTTGCCCCTGTTCTGCCTTTCACTCCGATCATGGCTGATCTTTCACCTCAGCGAAACTTTCTTGCAACGTCCCATCTTCGCTGAACCTTCAATGTTCCTTGTGAATTTAGAAACCTTGTGGGGGAAAAAGAAAACAAAGATTTTCCGCACTCCCCATCTGAGTCCTGTCAGATGACATCGGATTCTGAGTCTGTGACCTTATTCAACACCCAGTGAAGAAACACGCCATTCCTGCCCCACCCTGTCAATACCCTGTGAGACTGTGTCTGTCTCAGTTAGACCACTTGTTATTTCTCCAATTTTGAGACAGGCCCAGTTAGTGTCATCTCTCTGAGGACACTACCGCACCCCCCAAATCAATCTCTGAAACCTTCTCTTCATCCCACAGGCTGACTCCAGGAGGGAGACCAGACCTGTGCACAGTGTTCCATGTACGCTCTCACCAGGACCCCATATACCTTCAGAGGAGATTTTTATTCTTCTATTCAAACCTTCCTTCCCATTCAATGCTCTTCATTTAATATCGAACTCAAACAGTGAACGGATACAACACAGCCTCAGCCATGAATTTAAAGGCAGATGTTGCAACAGTTTGAGCTTCATACCAGGGGCCACGGAGCAAGCAGGGTGTCACAAAGGGAGGAATGTGGGAGTGTTGTATGTCTGAGCCCAGCTGTGTGTGTTTGTGTTTCAGAATCAGATTTAATATCACCCGCATATGTGGTGAAATTTGTTGTTTTGTGACGGCAATGCAGAGTAATAAAAAGTATAAATTACAATAAGTATTTATAAAATTAAATTTGAAATATAGTGCAAAACAAGAGGGAAAATCCTGAGGTTCATGGGTTCATTGTCCATTCAGAAATCTGACAGTGGGGAAGAAGCTGTTCCTGAACCAGTGAGTGTGTCTCCAGGGTCCTGTACATCCTCCTTGGTGGTAGCAATTAGAGGAAGGCATGTCCTGTGTGATGGGGGTCCTTAATTATGGATGCCTCCTTTTTGTGGCATCATCTTTTGACTGTGTCCTGGATGCTGTGGAGTCCAGAGCCCATGAAGGAGCTGGCTGAGTTTACAACTTTCTGCAGCATTTTCCGATCCTGTGCAGTGGCCTCTCCACACCAGGCAGTGATGCAACCAGTTAGAATGCTCTCCACAGTACATCTGTAGAAATTTGCAAGAGTCTTTAGTGACAGACCGATTCCCCTCAATCTCCGAATGAAATATAGCCGATGTTGTGCCTTCATTGTAACTACATCAATATATTGGGCACAGGATAGACACACAGAAGTGGGTGTAGAGAGTGTGGAGCAGTGGGCTGAGCACGCATCGTTGAGGTGTGCCGGTATTGATTGTCAGCAAGGAGGAGATGTTATTTCTGATCCACACAGACTGGGGTCTCCTGGTGAGGATCCAGTTGCAGAAGGAGGTAATGAGGCCCAGGTTTTGGAGCTTGTTGATTACATTTGAGGGTCTGATTGTGTTGAACTCTGAGCTGTAATGCAGCCTGACTTGTGTATTGCTATTGTCCAGGTGATCTAAGGCTGAGTGGAGAGCCAGTGAGATTGTATCTGCTGTAGACATATTGTGGCGATCGGCAGATTGCAGTGGGTCCAGGTCCATGCACAGAGAGGAGTTGATTCTGGTCAGGACCAACCCTTCAAAGCTCTTCATCACAGTAGATGTGAGCACCACTGGGTGATAGTCATGGAGGCAGTTCACCCTGTTCTTTTTGGGCACCGGTATGATTGTCACGTGTGTGTGTGTGTGTGTGTGTGTGTGTGTGTGTGTGTGTGTGTGTGTGTGTGTGTGTGTCCGTTTGTCCGAATGTTTGAAACAGAGAATCCGAGGCTTCCCAGTTTGATTCAGGAATGTTTCCAGTAACTGGGGTCACAGTGATGGGACGACCATTCAGATCAGAACAAAACAATTTACCCAGCAGGTGGTGAACATTTAGAGCTCACAACCCACTCTCCACCGCACATCTGTGGACGTTTGTCAAAGTTTTCGATGTCATGCAGAAGCTCTGCAAACTTCAAAGAAAGTAGAGGCACTGCCATGCTTTCTTCGTAATTATCCCCCCGCCCCCCCCCCCAATTCAGCTGTAAACAGTCCCCGTTGTACAGGTCCTATGTTCACTAATGATCCCGGAATCAGAAGCCCTGCCCCTCCGCACCAGTTCACAGCCACACTGTCATCGGTCAGATCATCCTGTTCTTACCCTCACTGGCACGTGGATCAGGCAGAATCGAGGCATCACTACGCCTGAGGTCTCTTTTCAGTGTTCTCTGTCACTCCCTAATAGGTTTGTATATCTATTGAGGACCGCACCTTTCCTACCTATGTTACTGGTCCAATATGCACCAATATTTCTGGTGGCCACAGTTGCCGGCTCCTTCTGCTCCCCTCCCCTGTGTGATCAATTGGAGACCCCTCAGAGGACATTGAAGTAGCTGCAGACGTCCATCAGCGGCCTCGATAACCACCTGCCGAGGCTCCCTCTGCATCGGCTGTTGTTTCCACGCCCGGAGGGGCCGGGACGGAAAGGCTCCCCGAATTAACACCTGTTAGCCGGGGACAGATACGGCAGACAACAACATCAAAGGGAATAAGATCTGAGACAGCAGACAGATCTTTCAGGGAAATTTCAGACAGTTTACTCGAATAATGGTGGGAGATATTCCAATTTCAAAGCCCTGGACCCCAGTGAGATGTGGAGTATGATCAGCGATGCTTCTGACCTGCTAAAGAAAATATTGGCGTTCCATAATTGGCTCACACAGACTTCTCAAACTGCCCGGGAACTGGCCTGCACTCCTCAGGGTTATATATGGAACCTCTCGAGCAGAGACAGGGAGTGGGTTCCACTTTCCAGACCCTGCCCGGGGACTTGTGCCACTCCTCAGGGTTATACATGGAACCTCTCGGACAGGGACAGGGAGTGGGTTCCCCTTTCCAGACCCTGCCCAGGGACTTGTGCCACTCCTCAGGGTTATATATGGAACCTCTCGAGCAGAGACAGGGAGTGGGTTACACTTTCCAGACCCTGCCCGGGGACTTGTGCCACTCCTCAGGGTTATATATGGAACCTCTCGAGCAGAGACAGGGAGTGGGTTCCACTTTCCAGACCCAGCCCGGGGACTTGTGCCACTCCTCAGGGTTATATATGGAACCTCTCGAGCAGAGACAGGGAGTGGGTTCCACTTTCCAGACCCTGCCCGGGGACTTATGCCACTCCTCAGGGTTATATATGGAACCTCTCGAGCAGAGACAGGGAGTGGGTTCCCCTTTCCAGACCCTGCTTGGGGACTTGTGCCACTCCTCAGGGTTATATATGGAACCTCTCGGGCAGGGACAGGGAGTGGGATCCCCTTTCCCAGGCAGACGCTCGATGTTGACCGGGAGCCACCAGAGGGGCTGATGTAATACAAGCCAGGCACGGTGGGTCACTGAGGTAAGGAAACCCATTTGAATGACAGCCCGACTGCAGGCGGATTTTGGTGAATTTACCCGATAACTACAGAAAAAAGGAGAATCCCTTGCGTACTTTATAGCTCGTTTTAAGGATATGTGAGAGTCCAATGCCGGCAAATCCCTGGACAGATCAGTGTGTCCAGCTGGCAGTGCAGACTTTTCTAAACTTTTCAGGCCCAAGCCTGCCCACTGCTTTAAGTTAACTAATCTCAATTCGCTGCGTCAGACCTGGCCCAAGGTGACATAAATTCTGATGAATATGGACTCTTTAAAGGGACTGGGGAAAAGCGAGAGTGTGCACAGAGAACCGGTAGTGAGGAGATGGAGTTCGGGTCCCGATGAAGAACCCAGAACGGGACGCAGGATCGTGCGGACGGTGCAGATGAAGAGGACACTTGGCTAACAACAGAGACGAGGTTTGTAGAAAGATGGGCATTGGACCAGAGATTGTCGCACTGCAATCACAGACAAGAATAATAAGGGGCAGGAAGACAGCCCCTCGACAGAGTAACACGGGGTAACAGTAATACTTGACAGAGTACCACATTTACTCTCCACAATCCGTTTGGTCCCGGATAGGGCAGGGCAGAGGGGACGGATCACAGTGATACTCGACAGTGTACCACATTTACTCTCTGCAATCCCTTTGGTCCCGGATAGGGCAGGGCAGAGGGGACGGATCACAGTGATACTCGACAGAGTAACACATTTACTCTCCACAATCCCTTTGGTCCCAGCTAGGGCAGGGCAGAGGGGACGGATCACAGTGATATTCGACAGAGTACCACATTTACTCTCCACAATCACTTTGGTCCCGGATAGGGCAGGCCAGAGGGGACGGATCACAGTGATACTCGACAGAGTACACCGTTTTCTCTCCACAGTCCCTTTGGTCCCGGATAGGGTAGGCCAGACGGGACGGATCACAGTGACAATCGACAGAGTACCACATTTACTCTCCACAATCCCTTTGGTCCCGGATGGGACAGGCCAGAGGGGACGGATCGCAGTGATACTCGACAGAGTACCACATTTACTCTCCACAATCCCTTTGGTCCCGGATAGGACAGGCCAGAGGGGACAGATCACAGTGATACTCGACAGAGTACTACGTTTACTCTCCACAATCCCTTTGGATTGAACAAATGTTCTGAGTATGACTGACTCGCTGAAGTTTCATGGATAGGAAAGTGTTTATTTATCACCACAAACAGACATTATTTAGGAGACACCCTCGTTACAGGCCCCTAAATGCTCTTGAGGAATTTGCTAAGAGTTCGTGATTCAATACAGTTTCACAGGCTACTATGACATGTTTTACTTCCATATTCTGTGTCTGAAAAATGGTGCATATGACAAAAGGTGCATCTTATCACCTTTAACTGATAAGACACCTCGGAAGGTTCAGTCAGCATTGTTGGGACAAACTAATTCCCACAAATGGTTTAAATATAAATTCATCAGTTTATTCTGAATCTGTCACAGCGAGGATTGCACCTGCTTGACGTAATTGGTTTGTAAGTAAATTAAAAATCTTTACTTTTAAATCTGCTGAAATCTGTCTCTGTGGAGTCGCTAAATGATATTAAAAACCTCAGGCATGTGTAATCCCAACATCTCATCCCAAGAGCTCGTCTGTAGCACAGGAGGACAAACCACTGGACAGAGAAAATGTCTGCGATATTGGATAGGTACTTGAGTGTGGGGAAAATATTGTACGTATACATTGCGGTCATTGTAGAGCAATTCATGTTCGCTATTTCTGTCAGGGCTCTGGAGCAGGGATCCAATCGCAGACCCAGTACAGTGCACACAGTGATATATACTGAGTCACAAATCCCGAGGTACAAACAAGTTCAGCGTCAAAATCAAAACATCCAAAGAAATCCAAACACCAGAATCGGGAAACAGGCAGAGTCGATATTCAGACGGACAGGGTACAGATACGAATGCTGGAAACGCTCAGGAAGATTCACTGACACAATCCGGCAACAAACCGGTGAAAGCACCGGACTGAAATACACTGAGCAATAAACAGAGCGGCAGGTGATAGGTGGAACACAATGAGACACAAGTGGCAGCAATACAGGTAATAATGAGAAACAGATGAGAGACGGAGTACTCAGTAACACAGGGGCTCGAGTCGAGCAGGAGCGGGGACAGGAGCACATGGCAATGAAAAACCACAGACTGACAGCTGAAGGGAACACACAAAAAAACAGAGTTCAACTGGATTTACTGACAGTACCCCCGTCCCCGCCCGCCCCGCCTCCTGGCGTCACGGCAGCGAGAGCTGGGTGCTGGCGATGGAAGTCCCTGATGAGAGAGGCCTCCAGGATGGAACGGGTGGGGACCCAGCACCTCTACTCAGGGCCGCAGCCCTCCCAGTCCAGAAAGTACTGGAGTCCACGCTCCCCGCTACGAAAGACCTGCAGTCGACGCATCGTGAACACCTCTGACCCATCGATGAGCCGTGAGGGAGGGGAGGTGTTGGGGACAGGGCACAGGGGTGGCTCATGATACGCTTTATGCGGGACACATAGAAGGTGAGGTGCATGCGGCAGAGGATGGAGGGGAGTTGAGACGTACGGCAGAAGGGCTGATGATTTTGGCAATTGGAAATGGGCCGATGAAGCGGGAAGGGGTCGAGTCTGTGTGAATACACCTTGCGGGGTAGGTCCCCCCTGTCCCTGGCGGTAATGTGGGGCCTTGGAGCGATAGCCGTCAGCTTGACGCATGATCCTGGCAGAGGCTCGGAGAAGGGCATTGAGGGCAAAAGTCAGGGGATTAAGCTGCAGCATTTTAAAACTCTGGCTCGGCCACATCTGGAGTATTTCCTACAGTTCTGATCATCCCACTATAGGAAGGATGCTGATATTTGGGAGAGGGTGCAGAGGAGATTTACCAGGACGCTGACTGGTTTAGAGGGCATGTGCTGTCATTACAGTCTGGATAAAGTTGTGTTGTTTCTTCCAGAGAGTTGCAGGCTGATGGAAGATCCGTTAGAGGTTTATAAGATTACGAGAGGCGTAGATACAGTGGACAGAGTGAACCTGTTTTCTAAGGTTGAAATGGTTAATACCATCGGGCAGGCATTGACGGTGAGAGTGGTTCGGATCAGGGGGTATGTGGAGGCAGTTATTTTACTCAACAAATCATAGATTCCTGGAATGCGCTGCCTGGGTTTAGAGGTAGAGTAAAATAGGATAATAGGATTAACTCAAGATTTAGAGGTTTTGAACAGGCATTTTGGGTGATTACAGATAGGTAGAAAGGATTAATATTTGTGTGTTTTTGTTTTGCTTTTTTTCAACACTGAACACCATGTGTCCAGTAATGCAAAACAAAGACATTTGTCTGTTCCTACCTCCTCACCACAAAGTAATAGTTATGTTGTGATTATGCGGGCAGTGGGAAATCATGCCTCTTGCGCTTCTTGATTTCGTCACAGAGATTCAGTGTCAATCAAATCCGACTCTTTCCTCTGGTAGACAGCTTCATTAACTGCGTTCAATATTTGCCTTTATTGTAGTTTTCCTCCTCCTAACACAAATGTTAATGTTTATGGTAGTTAGTAAGCTACGGTGATGTGGTTACTTCCTGTGATTGATGTGGAGGTGATGTTGGATTTTAGTGAATTACTCCTGGGTCAGGGTCTATCGGCATGTATAGGAAGGCCTAGGAAATGACAAGAATGGGGTTGGCAAATAGAAATGCAGCCCTCCCTATGGGGAGAGAGGGGCGTGGAACGGTCCTGGTGTTAGCTAAGCTTGTTCTTGGGGTTGTGGCCATGCATAGACGTGGTGCCGTCCGGTCTGGTAGTATTGTGTGCCCTTAGCCTTTAGAACTAGTTTAAAGGGCTAGTTTGTGGATGTATGTATGGGGCTTTAAGAAAGTGCGTGTTGGAGTTTAGTGTCGGAAGCTATGTGTGGCTGGGGCAGATAGGGTTGTGTAGCCACTTTAATCTGGCCCGTGCCTTTTACTATCCGTGTCCAATATCACGTGGCTTAATTAACCGGTGTACACTGCACTGGCAAGGTTTTATGAGATTTGTAGCAGGGGAGTAGGCTGTGATTACTCAGGAGTGGGAAGATCATCCCTCCTGTGCTTCTTGATCACGTCACTCGAAATTCACTTTCACGCAATCCTCTCATTTTGCTCTGGCCCACGTCTTCTTTAAATTGGACCAACACCTGCCTTTATTGGGATATTCTTCCGTCTTACAAAAGTTTTATTAATCATGGTCATGAATATGCTAAGGTGATGAGGTGATGACTTTTGATTGATATGGGTGATGTTGGATTGTAGGGAATAGGACCTGAGGTATGGGTTAGGATTTATAGGATTTGTAGGAGGGGAGTAGGCATTAGGTTTAGGGGTAGGGTTAAGAGATGGAGATGCATGCCTCCCTCTTGGGAGAGAGAGAGAGAGAGGGGAGGATAGGACATGGTGTTAAATATGTTAGTTTGTGATGCCAAGGTTAGTCGGGGAGAGGTAAGTGTTGGCCCTTGGATTTTAGGATTTCGTTTAAGGATAGGGTTCGGCGATTCATATATGTGGCTGCAGTGGATAAGGTTGTGGAGACACATTAATCTCTCCCGTACCGTTTATTAACCTGGTCCCACACCATTCGGCTTATTTAACTGGATGTGCACTGGGACACATCATCAATAATGTTTTTTAGGGTATTTGGGTCTTTCGGGTCTTTAATCTCTGAACAGCCTAGGACAGGCGACCAAGTCAGAATTGATTCCCGACTGGTGTTACTCCCTTGGATTTTAGGATTACGTTTAAGGGTAGGGTTTGGGGGCGAAGCGTCGCCCAACTCAGGGATTTTGTTTCAGGGACCCAGAGCGTAAAACATATAACAGAACACAGAACAGCACACATTGAGACAGGCACTTCGACCCACTGAGTTGTGCCAAACTAATTAAACTAGCAACTAATTGTCTAACCAAATTAACTCACTTACAATAATCACCCCTTGTAGAAATTATCCGGGAGGCACGGAGTAAATGTGCAATTACCGATCAGTACCTTTATTTTATAACAGCAGAACTCCTGAACTTACACAACCGGATATTTGTCTGCACACCTGCTTTTTTTTTCCCTAACCGCCCATAAACAGTCAAAGAATAAAAAGTAAAGTCACAAGTAAAGAGGCGTTTTTGTTGCTGATCACGTGCAACTCGTATCTCTACGTCACTGGAGCACACTCATCCACGGTGGTCAATATCCACACTGACAGCACACTCGAAGCGTCTGCTTCTGAACATATTTCCTACCAATTCGAGTATTGCATTTCTTTGTCAGTGTCTGTGGCTCAGTAGGGAAGTGGGGAGAGCAGGAGTGTTTGTTAGGCGTACTAGTGCAGTGCCAGTGGTTCCAGGGACACTGTCTTGTACTATATGTGGGAGTTGGCTATTTTGGGAGACCTCCAATCTTGCAGATAAACAGATTTGTACAAAGTGCGGAGTTTTGCAGCTCCTGGGAGAATGGGTTAAGGAAATGAAGGTGCAGCTCGATGAATTTAGGCTCATACCGGAGAATGAGGAAGTTAATGCACAAGTAGTTGTAATTTATTGTCAGGCTCTGAGGGAGAATGGCGGTTGCGAGTTCAGCACCGCCTCCTTTCCCTTTGATCGATACAAGAGGAGTTTGTGAGCGGCCTATCGCTGTGTAGCTCGCTGTGGCAGGTAGTTCGGCTTCTGCGCTCGTGTGGCTTCTGCCTCCCTTTCCATGAATGTGGCTGTTATTGGATGAAGGTATCGTGGTTCTCCATTTACAGATTAGTCTATTGCGTTTAAGGACTGTGACCTTTTTTCAGTCTAAAGGGTTTTGTATTTAGTGTTTTAAATCGACTTTCCTTTTGCATTTTGTTTTGCGATTTTGTCCCGGGGTGTTTGGGGTTGATCATCTGTTGTGCTCTGTTAGATATGTTTCCGGTGGTGGGAGGCGAAGATCTTGCTTTGTTTTGTCCCGGGGTGGTTGGTATTTCTCTGTGAACGGCTTTCATGCTCTTTCTTTGTTTCGTTGCTATCCGGAGTTGTATACGGCGACAGACTTTGAAAATAAATGACTCTTTGAACCTTTGAAAATGGCTGTTAGTGAGATATCTTAAACGGGAAAGGGACCGTACATCACTGAAGATGATGAATATGTGACTGAAGGTGTGATATGTGAATGGCCACGGTGCACGGAATAAGGTCGGTGATCTCGTGGCGCAGCTAGAGATTGGCTGGTATGAGACAGTGGACATTCTGAGTCATGGCCGAAAAAGGAACAGAGTACGGAGCAGGGCATCCAAGGATATGCATTGTATCGAAAGCAATAGATAGATCTGCGGAGGGGGCTGGTAGTCTGCTGTGTTGGTACAAATGAAGTCAAATCCTTAGAAAGTGGCAGATATAGAATCCTTACAGATAGTTTAAAAAATGCAAGTGTAAGATAACCTTGAAGGGCATTATATACAGATATCGAAACAGCAGCCAGGAAGTGGACAACAAATTACAACAAGAGATCTAAAATATGTAATGGGCAATGTTGCAATTGTACAATTGACTGAGGACTTTAATATGTAGGGAGGTTGAAAAGGTCCGTTAGTGCTGTCTCCCAAGATACGTTGTTTTAGAACGCATACAATATGTCTTTTGAAGCAGCGCGTGGTTGAGCCTACAAGGAAAGGGTAGTTCTGGATTAGTATCAGCAAGGAATTCATCAGAATAGTTTGCGAAGAGACACTGGGAAGTATGATGGTGTTTTGCATCAGTGGCTGGTGTTTCTGGGTGAGATTCGGAAAGTGAAAGGAAGGTGCATCCCGAATATAAAAATTGGTATCCTAACGGGACGATTAGGTAACCGTGACTGGCGAGAGAAGTCTAAGACAGTTTAAACTCAAGAGAGAAGGTACATAAAATAGCAAATATTTGCTGGGAATGTTGAACACTGGGAAGTTTTTAAGGACAGAATAGATTAAATATGAAACTGAGCTAGCCAATGACATCAACGCGGTTACAGAAAGATTGTTCTGAGGAAGACATCAGCTGACTGACAGAAACTCAAGACTGTCAGGAGGCAGAAGTGACTGTCGGTGGTATTATTAAGCTGAAGGTGTTCAGAAGCTGAAAAGCGTGAAGGTAAGTAAGTCACCTGGTCCAGAGAGACGACACTGCAGAGTTCTGAAAAGAGATAACTGAAGAGATTGTGGAGGCATCAGCAAAGATCTTTCAGGAATCTAGAGATTCTGGAATGGACGCTGAGGACTGGAACATTGCAAATGTCACTGCACTCTTTAGAAAGGAATAGGGGCAGAACAAAGTGAATTATCGGTCAGCTTGCCTGTCTTAAACGGTTGGAAGACGTCGGAGCCGATCACTGAGGATGAGGTTTCGGGGTGCTTGGGGGCACACGTTAAAATTCTGCAAGGTCAGAATTCCTGAAGCGGAAATGCTACCTGAAAAATCTGTTGGAATTCTCTGAAGTAGTGTCAGGCTTTGTCTCAAAGGAGGCTTCGGATCAGAAGCGGTGTCTGCTCCGGTGACGTCACCCGGATAGGTTTCTGTGAAACTTACCTCTTTTGACTGTATCAGCGATACTTAGAGTAGTCTAGGTAGACGGTGAATGTTCATCATGCGGCAGGTTGGAGCACTGGGAGACCCAGATTTTCCCATGGGACTACTTCAGCCTGAAGTGCTTCCATGCACAGCTCCTTAAAGACACAGTCAGGGATGTGATGCACCAGAGGGAGATGGAGAACAGGCAAGGTGATGGACAGAGAGAGAGAAAAATAAAAGAAACAACTAAATATGTCAGGGATGGGGTAAGAAGGGGAGGAGGGGCATTAACGGAAGTTAGAGAGGTCAATGTTCATGCCATCAGGTTGGAGGCTACCCAGCCGGTATATAAGGTGTTGTTCCTCCAAACTGAGTTTGGATTCATTTTGACAATAGTGGAGGCCATGGATAGACATACCAGAATGGGAATGGGCCGTGGAATTAAAATGTGTGGCCATTGGGTATTCCTGCTTTTTCTGGCGGACCGAGCGTAGGTGTTCCGCGAAACGGTCTCCCAGTCTGCGTCGGGTCTCACCAATATATTATAGGCCACAACACTGACTTCTCTAACTTCCGTTAATGCCCCTCCTCCCCTTCCTACCCCATCCCTGACATATTTAGTCCTTTGCCTGTTCTCCATCTCCCTCTGGTGCTCCCCCCCCCTTCCTTTCTCCAGAGGCTTCCCGTCCCATGATCATTTTCCTTCTCCAGCTCTGTATTACTTTCGCCAATCACCTTTAAAGCTCTTAGCTTCATCCCACCCCCTCTGGTCTTCTCCTATCATATCGCATTTCCCCCTCCTCCCACTACTTTAAAATCTCTTACTATCTTTCCTTTTGGTTAGTCCTGACGAAGGGTCTCGGTCCGAAACGTCGACAGCTCTTCTCCCTATAGATGCTGCTGGCCTACTGTGTTCCACCAGCATTTTGTGTGTGTGTTGTTGTTTTAATTTCCAGCATCTGCAGATTTCCTCGTGTTTGCTCTAGTGACTGTTTCATCTAATTTTGCAGGAGCGTGGAACCCAGAATGAGTGGACTCTGAATTGGGCGCATGTTGAAAAGCAAAGATAGAGTGCAGTCAGACTTTCGGGCAGGACAGGGAGTTGACAGGACAGAATAGCAGCCAGCACGGTGAGTACCGGTGCGTTAGGGGTAAAAAATCAAAAAGGGTAGCTAATACTGTACTCAAAATAGTACAGCCGAGGCTGACAGGTTCCCTTAAGGGAAAATGTTGCCGGACGAACCTGATAGGATACTCTGAAGGGATTACAAGTCGGGTAGATGACGAGAATGCTGATGACCGAGCAGGCCCTAGAGAGGGCGCCAGAGTATTGCAAGTACATTACGATCATCATTAGAGCATTGGCTGACTGCTCGGAGGCAGCCAGAGGGAATGAAAGCATCCTTTCCTGGTGGGCTGCCGGAGTCTCTTTGTGCTCTATATGGGTCGCTGTTGGGACGGCTTCCTTTGATGCTGTGTATCAATGATTTAGATGATGGAATAGCTGGCTTTGTTGCCAAGATTCCATGTGAAACAGAGTTGGTAAAGGGGCAGTCTGTTTTGGGGAAACAGGTAGGCTGTGGAAGGACAGATAAGGAAAATCAGCAAGGAAGTGACAAGTGAAATACAATTTTGGAAAATGCATGTCACGCAATCTGGTGGAAGCAATAAACGTACGGACTACTTTCTAAACGGGGAGAAAAGTCAATAAGTATTGAGATGCAAAGGGACTTGGGAACTCTTGTACAGAACGCCATAAAGGTGAACTTGCAGGTTGAGTCGGATGTGCGCACACCAATACAATGTTAGCATTCATTTCAAGAGGTTTGGCATATTAAAGCAGGGATGTGATGCTGAAGCGTTTTAAATCACTGCGGTAGCATCATCCTGAGTATTGTGAACGGTTTGGTGCTCCTTATCTGAGAAATGATGCACTGGCGTTGGAGACAATTCACAGGATGTTCGCTCATGGTCATTCCAGGTACGAAAGGGTTATCATATGAGGAATGTTTGATGGCTCAGGGCTTCTACCCACTCGAACGTAAAGCATGAGCTGGAATCTTTAGAATGTTGAAAGGGTGTTTTCGATGGGTTGGGAGTTTCGGACAAGACGCCTCGAGATGGAGACCGTCGATTTATACTGAGCCGCGGAGCACTCCTTTTCGCCTGTGTGTGGTGCTTTTGTAGAATTTGTTACCACAGGCAGCTGTGAAGGCCAGGTCGTTGGGAGTATTCAAGGCGAGGAATGATTGGCAACGGCATCAAAGGTTACAATGGGGTCTTTTAAGAGCACATTAGATAGGTACATGGAGCTCAGAAAAATAGACGGCTATACGCTAGGGAAATTCTGGGTACGGTTCATGGTCCGCACAACGTTGTGGGCCGAAAGGCATGTAATGTACTGTTCATTGCAGTGTTTTATGTCCTAAGTTACGGGGAAGATGCCGTGGAGTGGGAGTAATGAAGGGATCAAAGAATCAATCATGACTGAATGGTGGTGCGGACTCGATGGGTCAAATGGACTAATTGTGCTCCTGTGTCCGATGGTCTGAAGATCCATCCGTCACGAACTGGCCCGGCTGTGATGATCTGAGGAATACAACAACACCTGAATCCCGGTGGAGGATTGCAACTTCTGATGGAAATGCGAGTAGAGTGGACACCAGATCATCACCACGAGTTCCATTTCGCCAGCAGACTTGGTGAATTGATGGTCCAACGCTGAGGATTCGGACATTCAATCAATCATCGGGACTGGATTGTGAATTTATTGGGACCTCGGGATTGAATGCGCTGACTCCTTGTTTTGCCTGAAAATGCAGTTACTTGAAAAGTGTGTCACAATGTATACAGACACAAAAAAAATCACGCGCACACACACACATACACCCACACACAGACACACAGACACACACACACACACACACACACACACACACACAACACACACACACACACACACACACACACACACACACACACACACACACACACACACACACACACACACACACACACACACACACACACACTAACAAACACACAACATTAGGTTTTTGTCTGCTTTTTGGGAAGATTACTGCCGTTGTACATAGTTTTGCATTGATGTAATCTATTCTCTGGAATATAAAACTGTGCTGTTGTATAAAAACAGAAACAGGCTGCAAACATGCAGCAATCCGGTCACATTTCTGGAAAGAGGGACGGTTTGTGGGTACCCGTTCGTTCCAACTGGGAGTGAGAGACAATAAGCTACGGGCGAAAGTGGTCCCACAAGGAAAAGCCGCTGATCAGGTGTGACTGAGTGAGTGACTGTGGCGATTAGAATCGTGTCATAATCTTTTCCCCTGTGTTAGGGATTCTGAAGGAAATAATTGCAGGATCTGTCCAGCGCGAACCTAAATAACTGATAGATGATGGGCGGAAATGGGCGTTTTCGGCCACATTTCAGAGTAACCAATAGAAAATACAGAAGTAACTCAGCAGGACAGAATGTATCTATACAGAGGCATAACATGACGATGTTTCGATTCGAGGCTTTTCATCAACACTGTAAAGGAAGTGGGAAGAAACCAGGGACGAAGGTGGATGGAAGTTAGAGGAAGACTCTCTCGTATACTTGTTCCACGTTCACGAAGGTGCTAACGTCTCACGACTCTGTCTCCGCGCTTGTGTCCTGAACTTGGGTTCCTCCCCAGGCACGTCCTTGCAACAATTGTGGGAAAATGATGAGATTAATTCCGTTTTATACATTAGATACTACGGAATCAAAGAGAGTGGACGGCAATTTCAGGAGATGCGAGGCATAATTCTTCCGTGAACGCAATAATAATTTTCAGTTCAGTTTTCAGTTGTACAGAGTTGAGTAGAAGATGGTGAGGGACATTTATCGTGTGGGAAGTCAGAGGCTTTTCCCCAGGGCTGAAATGGTTGCCCCAAGAGGACACAGGTTTAAGGCGCTGGGGAATACCGACAGAGCAAATGTCAGGGGTGTTTTTTTTACGCAGAGTGTGGTGAGTGCGTGGAATGAGCTGCCGGCAACGGTGGTGGAGGCGGATACGATAGGGCCTTTTAAGAAACTCCTGGATAGGTACATGGAGTGTAGAAAAATAAAGGGCTATAGGTAAAGCTAATAATTTCTGAGGTTGGGACATGTTCAGCACAACTTCGTTGGCTGGATTGTGCTGTAGGTTTTCTATGTTTCTATAATTATATTTACAAATAGCGGTTGCATGCTGCTCAAATCAAATACTACTCCAAATGCTGCAGGAGGAAATAATCCCGTTTGCTTTTATTTACAGATTTCGCCCGTTGCTGCGAACAGGTGCTTCAATCCGTATTTCAGCTGGTCCCTGAATTTTCTCTGTGACAGCCCATAGATACAAGTGTTGGTGCACATGCTGAGGAAAGACAGCATGAACCCGCATTGCTGCAGGATATAGGTCGGTTTGCTGAAATATCTGTCTGTGTAGGAATAGTTTTCCACTTGCCAGTTCATCGAATGTACGAGATAGGGCATCCAAAGTAATATGAAATTCGCTGAAAGAGCAAACAACAGTATCATTGACTTTCTCCGGTTCTTCACCTCTGGATCATGACGATTTCCGCAGCTTTTCCGAAGTACCTGGCGAACCCTGTTTGTCGCTATCACCCGGTGGACGGTGGAAACATTAAATAACAAAATTAAACAGATTGGCAGTAACGGTGTTGTGATGCCGTGAAATACCTGGTAGGCTTTCCACAGGGGTGAGGTGAAGTATTCAGCCACGGGGACACAACGCCATCGATTCATTGAAAAGTAATATGGAATGGCCTGGGCATAACACGCCGCACTCACTGTTGCTACCACCACAGTCGCTGTTCTCTCGGTGCAATATCGGTTCCGCAGCTTCTCACAGCAGATGGCGACGCACCGATCAAAAGTGAAAGCTACAGTCAACCAAACGGAGCAGTCCCTAGTTGCGAGAGTCACGACAAGTAGCACAGAACACGCCGGCGTTACGACCAAGAAGTGAGCAAACAAATAGATATAGTTTATCCTCTCTAATATAAGAACAACGATCACCACCATTAGATCGGCTGCCGCCATGGCCACAAGGTAGAGAGTGATGCCTTTGGACAGTCCGCATTTCCCCCGGAGCAAGATCACAATCGCCGTTAAATTAACTGCAATAGTTATATAGAAAAAAAAAACAATTACTATCAGGTACCGCATGATTGGTATGTGATGATCGGAATGACGTGATTTCCGTTGTGTGAGTAGTAATGGATTGGACCACTGTCCCGAGTCTCTGCAAGGGCAACAGTCCACGGGCGCTGACCAAGATGCGGTATGGTTGGCCCGATCAAGCTTATTCTGAAATTTAATTCACAATTTTGATTTCTACAGTTTCACGTCCAGACGTTAACCATCAGAAGGAAAGTCAGGAGTTGACAGCAGAGCGCCCACAGTTGGCTCTGTTCAGGAGTGAACTAAGGGCCGTTTTCCTTTCCTGTAAGGCGAGGTTATAAAACATTGTCCCGAATAGGATGTTGTCTTGCGGAGAAGGGCAGAGGTAGTGGAGAGACCGTATAACCTAATTACACTGCCTTAAAAGAGTATTTAATGAGATTTCATATAAAATAAAAAAAAAAATGTCATGGATGCATTTCACTGTAAACCAGGAGATATTTGCAGCCTACTGATCTCAGAAGATGTGAAACAGCTCTCAGGACTAGCTGGTCACAGGGAGACAAACCATGAACGTTAAAGACAGACGTTACACTTTGTGCGCTCTGTCCAGAAGAACGGAGATACCAGCGAGGCCTCCTGACTTTTATTAGGAAGACAGAAACTACAAAATTACATCTGGTAAATCATGAGAGTTTTAATGTAAGCGCTACCAAGGCATACTTAATCACCGAAACATTCGTGGGAAATCAACATGCTCACAGATACATCAATATTAATTTAGAAACAATAGCCGGACATTAAGTTCAGTGGATTCAATAAATTGTTGCTTATATAGTTGTATTGACATTGAAAAAGAAAAAAAAAACTGAACCACCTAACGAATGAGACAGTTATTGTAATACACATTAGACCATAAGACAAAGAAGCATAATTTGTTCATTTAACCCATCGTGTCTCCACGGCCATTTGGTCATGGCCGATACATCTTTCCTCTCTGTGCCAATTTCTTGTAACCCCCGAATCCCTTCATGTTCTCACCAATCAACCTCTTCCTTAAATAGACATCAAGACGCGGCATCCACAGCAGCCCCTGAAAACGACGGCAACAATTTCACATTTTCTGGGTAAAGGATACGCCACACCCTCATCTCCATTCTGAATGGGCTTCCCTCTGTTCTGAGGCCGTTTCCTCTGGTCACAGACTCCCCGACCATGTGTAACAACCTCTCTTAATCCACTCTATCAATGCCATTCATGAGTTGATAGGTTTTAAGTAGGTCACCGCTCACTCCTCCGATTTCTAATGAAAAGTGTCCCATCAAACTCTCTTCCTATGATAAGCCGTTCATCCTAGAATCATTTTATTTGCGCACCTCATACTTTTGTAGTTCCTCTCCTTTCAGATCATAGCCAACACTTTCATGTGACAAAACACTTCCCGACACCAAATTCCATCTGCCACGCCTTCGCTCATTCTCTAAATCTTTCTGTGGCCTCTCTACTTTCTCAACACTACCTGCCTCTCAATCTGTCTTCATATTGTCAGCAATCTTTACAACAAAGCCATGAATTCCATCAACCTGTTTATTTAAATATAACATTAAATCAATCTCATTCAACCCAGTCCCTGTTGAATAACACCAGTCACCGGCAGTCAACCGGAAAGGATCCCTATATTCCCACCCTTTACCTCCTGCCCATCAACCGCTGTTTTATCAATGCTGGAGGATTCCATATAATACCACGGGCTCGTAGCTTGTTCAGCAGACTCATGTGTAGCACCCTGTGAAAGTTTTTTTCCGAAAATCTATGTACACACCAACTCTTTTTATATTATGCTTTTTATTTCTTCAAAGAATTACAACAGATTTGTCAGGCAAGATTTTCTCTTGAGGACACCATCGCCTATTTTATCACGCACCTCCAAGAAACCTGAAACCACATCCTGAACAATTGTCTTCACCAGTTTCTCAACCCCTGTGTTCAGGCTAACCTGCTTAAAATTTATCTTATTCTGCCTCTTTCCCTTCTTTAAGAGTCGAATGATTCCAGAATCCGGTGACTCTTAACACATAATTACTAACACTCCACAATTTAGTTATCCACCTTGTCTACGTGACCCGTCTACCTTCAGATCTTTCAGTTGATCAAGACCTTCTCCCAGTTAACGGTAACTTCACAAATTCCATGACCCCTGACGCTCTGCAACTCCCTCGCCCATTTGTCCATCCCCACTGATTTTCCTCCTGGCACTTTTCGTTGCAAGTGGAACAAGTGGTACACCCGTCCGCAAACCTCCTCCCACACCACCATCCATTGTCACAAACTGTCCTTCAACGAGAAACGTCAGTCATATCGTACGCACCCGGTATGGCCTCTACTATATCGGTGAGACCAGACATATATTGGGAGATCGCTTTGCCTATATCTTATGCTCGATCCGCATAAAAAAGCTGCATTTCGCAGCAGCCCCCAATTTTACTTCCACTGCCCATTCATATTCCGGCATGTTAGCCCATGACCTCCTCTACTGCCGCGTGAAGCTCGTCCTCAAGTTGGAGGAGCAACACCCTATCTTCCAGCTAGACAGCCTCCAACCTGATGCCATGAACATCCATTTCGGGAAATTCTAGTAATGCTGACTCCTATACTTCACGATTTCCCATTCCCATTTTCCTCCCTTAGCTTATCTCCTCACTTGCCCATCACCTCTCTCTGATGATCCTCTCCATTTTTCTTTCGTCCATGGCAATCTGTCCTTTCTTATTACATTCCCTCATCTCCAGTACGTTTTCAATATCACGAATTGACTATCCAGCTGTTTCCTTCACCCATGTTCTCTGCTAGTTTCACCTTTCACCTCGCGTTCCTACACTCCTGCCTACACCATTCATACCTTCATCCTGATCTTTATCTCTCTAGTACTGATGAAGAGTTCGGGCCCGGAGTGACGACTGTAATCTTTTTCCAAGAAGGTGTGTGTGTGTGTGTGTGTGTGTGTGTGTGTGTGTGTGTGTGTGTGTGTGTGGTTTTACACTTGATATTCCTTTGCTCTCCCCATTGCAACTCAGCACCAGCCAAATGTCTGGTTGACTGCAGTTTCGTCCTTCCTATTATACTACACTTGCTTGGAGTCTCACTACTCTTTACCTCTGTTTGTAAACGAACTGCTTCCTCTTCAACACCATCACTCTGGTTTCCATTCGCCTGCCATCGAATCGAAATCAACCAGACAGCTGCAGCTAGCCTGCCCGTAAGGATATTGGCTCCCATTCGGGCTCAGGTCGTGTCTTCCCCAGCAGAAATTCCGAAAATCCATGAATCTGAACCTCCGCCCATCCACCAGTGCCTCCTCCACGAATTCAACTGCCAAATCATCCGATTCTTATTCACACTGTTACGTGACACAGACAGCAAATCAGAGATTACTGGAAGTCCTCTTTCTCAATCTTTTAGCAAGCTTACTAACCTTTCTCTTCAGTCACTCCTCAACTTTACCACCTGTGTCACTGGCACCAAAATGTACCTGGATTTCCGGATGCTCACCCTCGCTCTTCAGAATACCTCGGAACAGATCCGGGACTTCCGTGATCCTGGCACCAGGAAGACAACCATCGGGTTGGATCTATCGCGCCCACAGAAACTCCTCTCTGTTCCTCTGAATGTAGGATATCCAATCAACACTACAGTCACTTTTAGCACTCTGCTCTGCACAGCCACCGTCCCAGAGCTCAGTCACTGTGGCTCCCTGCTGTATCTTAAGTTGAATAATTATACTTGCGGGGAACGGCGAGAGGTGCAATCTGCACGGTCTGTGAATTTCCCCTTCTTCTCACGACAGTCGCACAGCTACTTCCCCCAGCAATCGAGGGACATTCGAGTGGAACAAATAAACATTTTGTTACTCCCTCAGCCGATTGTAGCGTTGGAAAGGATAAGGTAATGGAGTAATGGCCGCAGCCCCTGGTTTTAGGACAAAAGGCATTCTTGTTTGGGTAACAAGGGGAAATAATTAGAACAAATATTGCATTTGTATGACTGCGTTTTCTCCGGCTTTGGGAAAACCCCGGAGAAAGAGCTATGATTGTTGATTGAACATCAAACAACAGATATGAAGATAACTTATCTGATATATTCAGGATGGAGGTACCTCAGAAGGTTGTACACAGCTTTAAGTAATTCCATTGCAATTAAAAAGCGACGTGAAACGATATTACCGCTGATTTCCTTCGCTGAGTAACGATACACAACCTTTATATGATATTGCACCAGAAATATGATCTACATAGAGAGGATCTTTTGTTTCAAGTCCCTCAGTTTGTGAGGATAACAGGGAAAGTATCCATTTCGCACGGAGGGAGAGGTAACAGCTGATGAAACGTTGGGATATAGTAAATACTTAGTACACATCGAATCTCTTTCTCCCAGCAGAAAACATTCAGGTTATTATGAGCGGAATTGTGCCGGGGCTGCCCGAGGTCAGAGAGAGAGAAATATCTCGGCATAGTGCGGTCTCAATGCCGGCCGAGCCTGAAGAGTCACTGCTGTCACTGTCATGAGGCTGCGTGAAGGTGTATCTTTGCGGGCTTCCCTGGGGAAGTCCATGTGAATGGTCTCGACGCGAAACGACGAAAAGGTTTTCCTTTCCATGGACGCTATCTGACCTACTGAACTCGACCAGCATTGTGAATGTGGTCGAACTTTCCCGGCATATAGTTGTTTTAACAGTACTACAACGTATAATGTATGCTTATCGATATTACATTAATTTATATAAATGTATCAGACACCCCAATTATATCCCCGTATGAAATCAAATCAGTAAATACACTGGACGGAATATGCACCTTGAGCATTAAAATACTATTAATCTACGATGCCCCGAGCGCGATATAAAGACATGGCATTACCTGGAACAGCGAGTGCAGCAAGCACCGGGCAGTAAATTCTGACGATAATATAAATTGTGGAATATCCCATTTTCTAACTCAAACAGCGATCAGTTGTACAAATTGTCCCAACTGCCAACATGCACTAGTTTGAGGAGTTCTTATGCATCAGTCGAAAACAAGGTTAAATCAGTCAGTTTTCCCATTGGGATCATTAGACACAATCCACTGAACAAACACAAAGTGTCAAATATTATTACTCATTGTCTCATTGTCTACCATCTTTAGTTCGTCGAGGAAAATTAGAAATACCTTCTTTTGCTGTTACCGTGAAGCATTTTCAGTGACGAGGGTTAGTGCAGTTCTGTTTCACTGTTAAAAGAGAGAGACAAAAAGAACAGCAGACGCTGTCTCCTTTAGTTATCGATCAATTCTAAATTGTTAGAATCAGGTGAACCAGTAAGACGAAGCGTGTTCAATGTGGGTGAAATGTGCGGTGAGCCTTCCTCGGAGAGCCCAGCTTAGTAGCCTGTCTTGTCTTTCCACTGGGTCCAACGCTTCTGGCGACAAGCTCAGCCGGTTAAATCTTGAATGAGACTTCTGATTGCGTTCCTGAATATCCCGTGACTTTACAGAGTCGAACAAATCTGAGCACCTGTAGAAACTTTCCCGACAGGAAAACGTCTGGACACAGATTCACCACTCGCAGGCAACAGAAATCCCATCTCAACTCTGTGCTAACAGACGTTCCTCTGTTCTGTGCCGTGTAGACCAGGTGGTGAAGGGTGAGCGCGGCATGCTTGCCTTCATCATGGAGGCTTTGGGGGAGTCAGAAAAGCCTTCAGTAGCTGAAAATGTATTAAGTTTGCATTTAAATGTATACTTAAATATAACTGTATTAAATGCCATCAGACTTCTCAGTACACAGAGCCTGGGCTGACACTAACGTACTGCTCTCTACTGTGCCTATTGTCTTGTTTATTATTTATTGTAATGTTTGCACTGTTTTGTGCACTTTATGCAGTCCTGGGTAGGTCTGTACTCAAGTGTAGATTTTTTTACTATGTTTTATTTACGTTGTTCAGTGAAATTTTTGTACTGTTTCCCGTACCACCATTTCCTGAAAAACGTTGTGGCGTTTTGACTGTGTACTGTACCTGCAGTTATGGTCGAAATGACAATAAAATGACTTGACGACTTGAAGTAGGGCGCACATGTATCACCATGGTCACCATGGTCACAACACTGCATAAAGGACGTCATCAGCAGGAAAGATTAGATAGGCGAGTGATGTAACTAATTGCAATAAATCATATAAAAATAAAATAAAATATTTTTAGCTGCTGCAGAAAGATCAGTGTAAGTTTACTTGTGTTGCATGAGTAATAGCCGAACGGGCTGTAGTGAGGATAACAAGTGCACTTGTGCCGAACGGAATGCGATGCGTGTGTTCCGTTCAATCCGATTCTACATCATAAAGCACAATTTAGATCTCGTTCGTTTTCCATCCAGAAGTTAACCATCACAAGGAAAGCCTGAGGCTGACAGCACAGCGCCATCTAGCGGCTTTGTTAAGTAGTGAACAACGGGCCGGATTCCAGTCCCGGAAGGCGAGGTTATGAAGTGCTATCCCGAATTTGGAAAACTTTCTAAAATCGTTTAATAGTTTCAATAAACTGGGAATGGATTCTTCAGCATTCGAAATATAAACTAAGAGATCGTCAGCATAAAGGCAGACCTTATGAATATTCCCATTTATGAAAATTCCATGAATATCTTCAGCTTCACGCAGTGCAATAGCCAAGGGTTTCAGCACCAAATTAAGTAACAAGGGAATTAATGGACATACTCGTCTCGTACCCCGCGAAGGCCGAAAAAAAGGGAGATATGCAGTTATTATTAATAACAGTAGCAACAGTGATTTTATATATCATTCTGATCCACGTTAAAATTAATACCAAGGCCGAATTTCGCTAAAACATTAGTAAAGTGTCTCTATTCAGCTCTGTCAAATGGCTGACATACGGACAGACATAATTTATTGATCCCGAGGGAAATTGAGTTTCGTTACAGTCGCACCAACCATGAATAGGTAGAAATATAGCAATATAAACCATAAATAATTAAATAATAAGTAACTTATTCCAAGTGGAAATTAGTCCAGGACCAGCCTATTGGCTCAGGGTGTCTGACACTCCGAGGGAGGTGTTGCAAAGTCTGATGGCCACAGGCAGGAATGACTTCCTATGACGCTCAGTGTTACATCTCAGTGGAATGAGTCTTTGGCTGAATGTACGCCTGTGCTTAACCAGTACATTATGGAGTGGATGGGAAACATTGTCCAAGATGGCATGCAACTTGGACAGCATCTTCTTTTCAGGCCCCACCGTCAGAGAGTCTAGCTCCACCCCCACAACATCACTGGCCTTACGAATGAGTTTATTGGTTCTTTTGGTGTCCGCTGCCATCGCCTGCTGCCCCAGCACACAACAGCAAACATGATAGCACTGGCCACCACAGCCTCGTAGAACATCCTCAGTATCGTCCGGCAGATGTTAAAGGATCTCAGTCTGCTCAGGAAATAGAGACAGCTCTGACCCTTCTTGTAGACAGCCATAGTGTTTTTTGACCAGTTCAGTTCATTGTCAATTCATATCAGCAGGTATTTGTAATCCTCCACCATGTCCACACTGACCCCCTGGATGGAAACTGGTCACCGGTGCCTTAGTCCTCCTCAGGTCCACCACCAGCTCCTTAGACTTTTTCACATTAAGCTGCAGATGACCATGTGACAAAGTTTCCTACTGTAGCCCTGTACTCAGCCTAATCTCCCTTGCAAATGCATCCAACTATGGCAGAGTCATCAGAAAACTTCTGAAGATGGCAAGACTCTATGCAGTAGTTGAAGTCAGAGTTGTAGATGGTGAAGAAAAAGGGAGACAGGACAGTCCCCTGTGGAGCCCCGGTGCTGCTGACCGCTCTGTCTGACAAACAGTGTTGCAAGCGCACTTACTGTGGTCTGCCAGTCAGGTAATCAATAATCCATGACCCCAGGGAAGCATCCACCTGCATCACTGTCAGCTTCTCACCCAGAAGAGCAGGGTGGATGGTGTTGAACGCACCGGAGAAGTCAAAAACATGACCCTCACAGTGTTCGCCGGCTTGTCCAGGTGGGCGTAGACACGGCTCAGCAGGTAGGCGACGGCATCGTCAACTACTAGTCGGGGCTGGTACGCGAACTGAAGGGAGGTCTATGTGTGGCCTAAACATAGGACGGAGCTGCTCTAGAGCAAGTCTCTCTAGGGTCTTCATGATGTGGGAGGTCAACGCCACCTGTCTGTAGGCTTTGGAGCCACTGGGGCCATGCATTTTCGGTACAGGGACGAGGCAGGACGTCTTCCACAGCACAGGAACCCTCTGGAGACTCATGCTCGGGTGAAAGACATGGTGAAGTACTCCACATAGCTGGGGGGCACAGGCTTTGTGCGCCCTGGGGCTGACACCATCCGGGCCTGCAGCCTTGCTTGGGTGGAAACTTTTCAGCTGTCTCCTCACCTGTTCAGCTGTGAAACCCACCGTGGTGGCTTCAGGTGACGGAGGTGTGTAGTCATGAGGGCAGGGTTGTGGCTGTGAGGAGGGGTAGGAGGGGAGAGTGGAGTATGTGTTGGTTGGGGGCCGACAACAAATGAATCATGTGGGGGATGGGCAGGGGCCACAATGTCAAATCTGTTGAAGAACAGGTTAAGTTCGTTGGCCCTGTCCGTACTGCCTTCAGCTTCTCCGTTGCTAGTTTGCCGAAGCCCAGTGATGGTCCTCATCCCACTCCAGACCTCCTTCATGTTGTTCTGTTGGAGTTTCCACTCAATCTTCCTCCTTTAACTGTCTTTAGCCTCCCTGATCTTGGCTTTCAGGTCCCTCTGTATTGTCCTCAGCTCCTCCCTATTTCCATCTCTAAACGCCCACTTTTTAGGGTTCAGGATATCATTAATGTCCTTTGTTACCCATGGCTAGTGTGTGTATCTCGGGGGTGGGGGTTGGGGCGGTGTGGTGGTTTGGGTGGTGGGGTGTCTCAGAAAAGGATGAATATATAACATTTAACAGTCTCCTAACACTAGAGAAGGGATAACGGCCGTTTACACAACGTGTTTGTTCATGAGAGTTCATTTTTAGCTAAAAAATTCTCCAGCTGATTAGCCATCATTTTTCAAAGAATTTTAGCATCCGCATTTAATAATGAAATAGGTCTATATGATGCACAGTCAGTGGAAGGTCCTTTATTATTTTGATTTCAGGCTTACTTCATGTGCCACGTGAAACCGGGCGAAGAACTGGGAAGGCAGTACAGTTAAACTTGCAGCGAAGCTGGTGCAGCGGGGTAGTTTCAGATATCGGGATCATTGAGCTCTCTTCACTGGCAGGAAAGACCTGTGCAATGGCAACAGGCTACACCTAAGATAACGCTTTTTCGCTGGCAGTGCCTGGGAGAGTTTTAAATCATGTGGCATAAACATTTCACAGTTAAACTCCAATCATCTTGCTAGGTTCACTTCCATTTCATTTTCATTTTTAGAATCTTTTTATTACTACATAATCTTCAACAACTATAGAATAATACAAAACTTCAATATATTTATATTTATACAACAAACAGAGCTGAAAAAAAAACCTAATCGTAATATATAAAAATGAAAAAATTATATATAGAAAAAAGAAGGAAAATGAAAGAACCCCATCTAACTAAGAAAAATAAAACATTAACTGGAAAACAAAACAACATTAGGAATCAACCCCCGGAAGCAATACGTTTAACCATCATCTAGATATATAGAAAAGTCATCAACCGCCAATTCACATTTTTTTTTAAATATAATAAAATTGGAAAGAAACCATATAGAATAATTCAAATTAAATGGTGATATCTGGCAAAAGAACCCCATCTTCTCTCAAAATCAAATCAAGGTTCAAAAGTTCTACCTCTAGTTATTTTCCAAGCTGAGACATAACATTACTTGAGAAAACCATTCAACTAAGCGAGGAGAAGAGACATCTTTCCATTTTAATAAAATAGCCCTTCTTGCCAACAATGTAACAAATGCAATTACATTTTGTTCTGAAGATGAAATACCCTGAATATTATGCGGAACTATTCCAAATAGAACAGTGAGTCTATTAGGTTGTAAATTAATTTTCAAAGCTTTAGCGATTGGAGAAAATAAAGATTTCCAAAATAGTTTCAATGAAGAACATGACCAGAACATATATGACAAAGTAGCCACTTCAGTTTTACATCTATCACAGTAATTATCTACACTAAATAGCTTAGATAGTCTCTCATTTGTTAAATGATAACGATGGACAATTTTAAATTGATTTAAACGGTGATTGGCACATATAAATGAAGAATTTCCATTTTTCAAAATTCGAACCCAATCTTCATTCACAAAGGACATATTAAGTTCACTCTCTCAAACTTGTTTAATCTTTAGTGATAGGTTATATTTTTGTAACAAGAGTAAATTATAAATTTAACTAATGGAACCTTACACTAAGGGATTCCATTTCAAAATGGTATCCAACAAATCAGATTCTTGTAAATATGGAAACTTAGGTAAATACTGTTGTAAAAATGTCTAACCTGAAAATATTGCAAAAAATGTGTATGAGCGAGAGGGGATTTGATTAACTCTTCAAAAGTCATCAATCGACCATTACAAAATAAATCTGTAAAAATAAACGGATCCCTTTATTTTTCCATAGGAGAAATATAGGGTCGGATATTGAATGTTTAAATGAAAAGTTTCGATATAACCATATAACAATCACAGCACGGAAACAGGCCATCTCGGCCCTCTTAGTCCGTGCAGAACTCTTAATCTCACCTAGTCCCACCTACCCGCACTCAGCCCATAACCCTCCACTCCTTTCCTGTCCATATAGCTATCCAATTTTACCTTAAATGATACAACTGAACTGGCCTCTACTACTTCTACAGGAAGCTCATTCCACACAACCATTACTTTCTGAGTAAAGAAATAGCCCCTCGTGTTTCCCTTAAAGTTCTGCCCCTTAAATCTCAAATCATGTCCTCTCGTTTGAATCTACCCTACTCTCAATGGAAACAGCCTATTCACGTCAACTCTATCTACCCCTCTCAAAATTTTAAATACCTCGATCAAATCCCCCCTCAACCTTCTACGTTCCAATGAATAGAGACCAAACTTGTTCAACCTTTCTCTGTAACTTAAGTGCTGAAACCCAAGTAACATCCTAGTAAATCGTCTCTGCACTTCCCCTAATTTATTGATATCTTTCCTATAATTCGGTGACCAGAACTGCACACAATATTCTAAATTTGGCCTTACCAATGCCTTGTACAACTTTAGCATTACATTCCAACTTCTGTACTCAATGCTTTGATTTATAAAGGCCAGCGTTCCAAAAGCCTTCTTCACCACCCTATCTGCATGAGACTCCACCTTCAGGGAACTATGCACTGTTATTCCTAGATCTTTCTGTCCCTCTGCATTCCTCAATGCCTTACCATTTACCCTGTATGTTCAATTTGGATTCTTCCTGCCGAAATGTAGAACCTCACAGTTCTCAGCATTAAACTCCATTGGCCAACGTTCAGCCCATTCTTCTAACCGGCATAAATCTCCCTGCAAGCTTTGAAAATCCACCTCATTATCCACAACACCTCCTACCTTAGTATCATCGGCATACTTACTAATCCAATTTACGACCCCATCATTCAGATCATTTATGTATATTACAAACAACATTGGGCCCAAAACAGATCCCTGAGGCACCCCGCTAGTCACCGGCCTCCATCCCGATAAACAATTATCCACCACTACTCTCTGGCATCTCCCATCTAGCCACTGTTGAATTCATTTTATTACTCCAGCATTAATACCTAACGACAGAACCTTCTTAACTAACCTTCCATGTGGAACTTTGTCAAAGGCTTTGCTGAAGTCCATATAGACTACATCCACTGCCTTACCCTCGTCAAAATTTCTCGTAAGTTCCTCAAAAAATTCAATAAGGTTTGTCAAACATGACCTTCCACGCACAAATCCATGCTGGCGACTCCTAATTAGATCCTGTCTATCCAGATAATTATTAATACTATCTCTAAGAATACTTTCCATTAATTTACCCACCACTGATGTCAAACTGACAGGTCTATAATTGCTAGGCTTACTTCTAGAACCCTTTTTGAACAATGGAACCACATGAGCAATACGCCAATCCTCCGGCACAATCCCCGTTTCTAATGACATCTTAAAGATCTCCGTTAGAGCTCCTGTTATTTCTACACAAACTTCCCTCAAGGTCCAGGGGAATATCCTGACAGGATCCGGAGATTTATCCACTTCTAAATTTCTTAAAAGTGCCAGTACTTCCAGTACTTCTTTAATTGTCATATGTTCCATAACTTCCTTACTTGTTTCCCACACCTTACACAATTCAATATCCTTCTCCTTAGTGAATACCGAAGAGAAGAAATCGTTCAAAATCTCTCCCAGCTCCCTCGGATCCACACATAGCTGACCACTCTGATTCTCTAAGGGGCCAATTTTATCCGTCACTATCCACTTGCTTTTAATATAACTGTAGAAACCTTTCGTATTTACTTTCACCTTATTTGCCAAACCAACCTCGTATCTTCTTTTAGCTTTTCTAATCTCTTTCTTAAGATTCCTTTTATATTCTTTATATTCCTCGAGCATTCTTTTACTCCAGGCTGCCTATATCTATTGTAGACATCTCTCTTTTTCAGAACCAAATCTCTAATATCCCTTGAAAACCATGGTGCTGTCAAACCTTTAACCTCTCCTTTCAATCTAACAGGAACATAAAGATTCTGTACCATCATAATTTCACCCTTAAATTACCTCCATTTCTCTATTACATCCTTCCCATAAAACAACTTGACCCAATCCACTCTCTCTAAATCCCTTCGCATCTCCTCAAAGTTAGCCTTTCTACAATCAAAAATCTCAACTCTAGGTCCTGTCCTGTCCTTCTCCATAATTATATTGAAGCTAATGCTATTGTGATCACTGGACCCGAAGTGCTCCCAACATATACATCTGTCAGCTGATCTATCGCATTCCCTAACAGGAGATCCAACACTGCCCCATCTCTAGTCGGTATTTCTATGTATTGCTGCAAAAAACTATCCTGCACACATTTCACAAACTCTAAACCATCCAGCCCTTCTATAGAATGAGCTTCCCAGTCTACGTGTGGAAAATTAAAATCTCTCAAAATCACCACCTTGTGCTTACTACAAATATCTGCTATCTCCTTACACATTTGCTCTTCCAACTCACGCTCCCCATTAGGTGGCCCATAATACACTCTTATCAGTGTTACTACACCATTCCCATTCCTCAATTCTACCCAAATAGCCTCCCTAGAGGAGCTCTCTAATCTACCCTTCCAAAGCACCGCCACAAGATTTTCTCGGACAAGCAATGCAACACCTCCTCCTCTGGCCCCTTCTACTCTATCACACCGGAAGCAACTAAATCCAGGAATATTTAATTGCCAATCACACCCTTCCTGGAACAATGTTTCACAAATAGCTACAACATCATAATTCCAGGTAGCAGTCCACGCTTTAAGCTCATCCACCTTTCTTACAATGCTCCTAGCATTAAAATAGATACATTTAAGATACTCTCCACCGCCTCATCTCTTTTAGTCCCAAACAATGCATTCAAATTTATTATCCTTTTCTTTCTTCTCTCCTAAATCTTCGGGCTGAGCGCATCCCTTCTCCATCACCTGCCTTTCCTCCCTCACACACTGTCTATTTACTTGCTCTACTGGTGAACTAACCTCCTCTCCCTTGGTTTTCTCAAATTGATTCCCGCCCCCCATCTTACTAGTTTAATGTCTGCCCTGTAGCCCCAACAATCCTCCCCGCTAGGGTATTGGTCCCCCCAGGATTCAAGTGTAACCCGTCCTTCTTGAACAGGTCACGCCTGCCCCAGAAGAGGTCCCAATGATCCAGAAACTTGAATCCCTGCCCCCTGCTCCAATCCCACAGCCACAGATTCATCCTCCACCTAATTCTATTCCTACTCTCACTGTCGCGTGGCACAGGCAGTAATCCCGGGATTACTACCTTTGCGGTCTTTCTTCTTAACTGCCTTCCAAACTCCCTATACTCTCGTTTCAGGACCTCTTCCCCTTTCCTACCTATGTCATTGGTACCTACATGTACCACGACCTCTAGATCCTCACCCTCCCACTTCAGGATTTCTTGGACGCGGTCAGAAATGTCCCGAACCCTGGCACCAGGGAGGCAAATTACCATCCGTGACTCCCGATCAGCTCTACAGAATCGCCTGTCTGAACCCCTGACTATCAGGTCCCCTATTGCTATGGTCCTCTTTCTTCTATCCCTACCCTTCTGAGCTACAGGGCAGACCTTTGTGCCGGAGGCCCGGACACTGTCACTTCCACCAGGTAGGCTGTCCCCCCAACAGTACTCAAACATGAGTACTTATTGTCAAGGGGTACAGCCACCGGGGTACTCTCTAGTACCTGCCTCTTCCCCTTCCTGACTGTAACCCACCTATCTGCCTCCCGTGGTCCCGGAGTGACCACCTGCCTGTAACTCCTCTCTATCACCTCCTCACTCTCCCTGACCATGCGAAGGTCATCGAGCTGCAGCTCTAGTTCCCTAACTCGGTCCCTCAGGAGCTGCAGTTCGGTGCACCTGGCACAGATGTGGATGTCCGGGAGGCTCGGAGACTCCAGGACCTCCCACATCCGACACCGAGAACAACAAGCTGCCCTCACACTCATACTTCCCGAAAAACTGAAAAATAACAAGAACTAAAAGATAAGCCTACTGTGCCCTCTTCTGCCTAAGCCCCCTGAGCCCAAGCCCTGCACTCTGCTCCCGGCTCACACCGCTGCCCGCAAACGGAGCTGCAAGCTTCTTAAGACGGCGTTCTTTTTATATCTTTCCTCCTTCCCAGGCCTCCTCACGCGCCTGCGCAGTTCCGCCTCTCAGAACTCCGATCTGAGACGCAATTGGACAATTTGAAAATTTATAAAAAACAAGACAACTTAAATTGTTTACAATGTAAAAAATTACGAAACTGAATCGAAATCCTTAAAGATTGTTTAATAACCGGGTAAAAATTTAAATTTGGAATTTTACAGAGCTGTAAAGGTAATGAAGCTCCTAATTTTGAAGTTAAATGAAATTGTTTAACAGCTTTTAATTCCAAATCAACCCAAATATAACATGAGTCAATATAACAAAAAAGCATAATTGTCTAATATTTGCAGCCCAATAACACAGTCTTAAATTAGGAGGTGTAAATCCACAATCTTGTTTGGGGTTTTGCAAATGGTGCTTGTTAATTCTTGGTCTCTTATTGTTCCAAATAAAGGAAGAAATAAGAGAGTCAATTTGATTTAAAAAATAGTTAAAAAGATAGGTATATTTAGGAAACTATATAGATCTCTAGGTAAAATCATCATTTTGGCAGCATGTATACGACCTATTAAAGAAAGAGTAAGTGGATTCCATCTAGAAAATAGTAATTTCATGGAGTCTACTAAAGGAACTATATTAGCTTTATAAAGATCTTTATATGTTTTAATAATTTTAATACCTAAATATCTAACTGTATTAACAATTCTAAAAGAAATACCATTATATGTACTAACAGGAGCATTTAATGGACACAATTTGCGTTTTTTCAAATTAATTTTATGTCCGCAAAAAAATCCAAAATCTTTAAGTGTTTCCAAAAGATTAGGAATTGAGTCAGCATGATTCGAAATATAAAACAAAAGATCATCTGCATGAGGTGAAATCTTACGTATGGTCCCATTTATAGAAATAACAAGAATGTTTTTGGTCTCCCATAATGTTATAGCTAAATGCTCCAATACAAGATTACATAATAAAGGCCTTAATGGACATACCAGTCTAGTACCACGACAAAGAAGACCTATAATTGTTAGTAATGACGGCGGCAATTTGGTTCTTATAGATTATTGAATCCATCTATTAAAATTAATACAAAAAACAAACTTATAATACTGTGAACAAATATGGCCATTCAATTCTATCGAATGCCTTTTCCGCACAAAGAGTGATAACACAAGGAGGTTGCTTAGATAATGGTGAATAAATAATTTCCATCAATCTCCGAACATTAGCGAAAGAATAACGGCCTTTAATAAAGCCCGTTTGGTCAATGGAGATGATTTTAAAAGAAATATTTTCCAAGCGATTAGCCATTATTTTAGAAACAATTTTTGCATTCACATTTAATAGTGTAATTGGTCTATATGATGAGCATTCAACAGGGTCTTTATCTTTTTTAAAATATTACGGAAATAGATGCCTCATAAAAAGAAGAAGGTAAATTAACCTTCTCAAAGTATTCATATAATATTTCCAAAAGATTCGGAGAAACTAATCTTACAACTAATTTTGAAAAATCCCTCCGATTAACCATCAAGACTGGGAGGTTTATCTCATTGCACTGATGAATTAGCTGTCTGAATTTCATGCTCAGTAATTGTAGCATCAAGCATTTGTTGATCTTCATCAGAAATTTGTGGAAATTTAATCTTATGTACGAAAATTTCCATTTTGGAGGAATCTGCTGATAATTGAGATCTATAAACATCAGAGTAAAAATCTTGAAAAGTATTATTAACATCCTCATAGTTATTTACTATATTTCCATTAATTTTACGAATCAGTAAAATTTGCCTTTTAGCTCTAACTGTTCTTTGTTGGGAAGCTAAGAGCTTATTATTTCTATCCCCAGAAATATAAAATTGAATTTTCAATCGAAGCAAATATCCTTCAGTATGATATGTTAACAATAAGTTATACTGTGATTGTAGTTCTACTTTCTTTTATATGAACCAACATTTGGAGGGTTTGCATTAATGTTATCTAATTCTTTAATTTGTTTAGAAATGTTATCTTGGAGACGTTTCCAATATTATTAAAGAGAGAAAACTCTTTCAGCTGAGTTTCAATAAACTCATCAAATTCTGTACTTTGTAATAAATGTTCTGGAAAACGTCAAAATGGTCTAGTAGAAACAACATCTTTCAATTCAAATATTAAATTTAAAGGAGCACGATCAGAGATAGCAATCGCATCATACCCACATTTCTGAACATTATAAAATAGTCAATTCTCGAATATTTATTATGAACATGTGAGGAAAAGGAATATTCTCTATCAGTAGGATGCATATGCCTCCAGATCTCAATTAAACATTAATTAATTAAAAAGTAATTAATAAGTGATGCCTAACGGTTAGAAAGTTGATGATTTGGATGATGACTTATCCATTAAAGGATTTAAGCAAGTATTAAAATCACCACCCATTAATAACATATATTCATTTAAATCAGGTAATGCTTTAAAAATAAGGGATCATCAACATTTGGTCCATAAATATTAACCAAAACTATTCTCTTATTACAAACTATTCCTTTAACAATAAAAAATCTACCATTAATATCGGCTATAATATCCTCTTGATTAAAAGGAATATTAGAGTCAATAAAAATAGAGAAACCTCTAGTTTTACTCTGGGAATTTGCATGAAATGGAGAACCCTTCCAAAATTTAAAAAAATCGATTTTTATTACATAACCTGATATGCGTCTCTTGAGCAAAAATTATATCAGGCTGGAATCGATTTATAACTTTAAATGTTTTCTTACGCTTAATAGGGATATTCCAACTGCGGACATTCCAAGTTAAAACATTTAACTGTTTAGATGTCATCATGAAACTTTGTATCTAAAAAAAAGTAGTTTGACGCATGTCAGGATAAAGTGGTCGAAAATGGCGGAGAAGAACAACAATAAAAATAATTAGCGTATACTCCGGGATTCCATAATTGGGATAGAAAAATATAAAAAAACATCCAACCTACAAAGCCCAGAAGCAAGTCGATGTCAATCGATGCAAGCCCCAAGAAATGCATTGACGCGAATACAACTCCGCCTAGCTGAGTAATAAAAAAATAATAATAATAAAGTAATTTCTATCTCCCTCTGCCGAATATAAATCTCATTACAGTCAATATATCTCTCAGTATAATTAACTTGGAAGGATAGTGTTTTTGTTGTGAAACCAAACGACCTACAATTTGAAAGTAACCTTCATAATATTAGATAAGGGAAGAAAAACACATCCAAAACAATTCGTGGAATATTTGCACAAAAGAAAAACAATCGCCATCTTTAAATTGTCCAATCTGTCTTTGAAACACAAGGATATCCAAATAATTACTTAAAAAAACAACTTCAATAAAGCATACGGAATAAAAAAAAAACAACTGATCCATTTAAATACTACAAAAAAAGTTCTAGATGTCCAAACTTAACTATAGCCTATCAACAGTTCTCGCGCTATATTTCCGAAGGTTAAAAACCCTCCAACCCAGTTTTACTTTCAAAAATAAAAATACATTTTAAAATAAAGACTTTCTGTGACCATCAAATCTTCTAATTTTATCAGCCTTTATGTCGCGAACACTCAAACCAGTATAAGTCATTCAACTTCAGGCTTCAAATTTGTCGTCATTGAAATATTTGCACAGAACAAAAAATGCCGCCATCTTAAAATTGTTCAGACTTTCTTTAAAACGTAAGAAAATCCAGATAATGACTTAAAAGAAACTTTACAAAAGCATGCGAAACAAACAAAAAACAGTTGGTACATTTAGATGCTACAGAAAAAAATAAAGTCTAGATGGCTCAGTATTATCTATGGCCTTTCAACAGTTCTCCCACTATATCTTCGGAGGTTAAAGCCCTCCAAAGCAGATTTTTTCGGAGATAAAAATACATTTTAAAGTAAAAAAAAACTTTTATGACCATCAAATCTTCCAATTTCTTCACTTTACACCACGAGACCATCAAGGTATTATAAATCATTCAATCTTCAAACTTCAGATTCGCCATCGGCCTCGTCAGACAAGGAATTAATAAAACGCAATGCTTCAGCTGGATCATTTTTAATAATGATCCTTAATTTTGCTGGATACTGTAATAATGGAAAAGGCTTCTTTTGATAAACAAGTTTCACAGAAGGAGCAAAAACAGCGTGTGGCTTAACAATTTCGCATGGGCGGGACGTCACGTGATGACGTAGAACCGAGACGTGGAAATCCAGCTCTCCCGTAAAAACCAATAAAACAACGTTTAAGTGAAGAAGAGTTAATAAATACCTTCTAGAAACTACTTATAAACAATTCAGGATTATCTTTAGATATGCCTCCTAAACAGAAACAGAAGAGAATTACTAATTTGAAGACAGCGCGAGTTGGCGGGGAAAGGGGCCCAGCCGTTTTGGCGGAGCCTCGTACTCAAGTTGGATCTCTTCCCAGTGAAGTACCTATCGCTTCCGATGGTGCAGGGCAGGAGGCTGCGGCAATATCAACGGTCTCGAAGAAGAAACATCGGGAGCTGCGCATGCGTGAAGACACGACTATGCACAAACAGGTGCAAACAAAACTACAAGTTCCAACTGCGACTGGAAGTGAAATTGAAAGTGAATCGGAAGTAGAATCAGAGTCTCTGGAAAACACAGATCAGGAAATAGATGATGAAGAAGAAGAAGAAAGGAGGAAATTAAAGGTGGAAAACTTTCTGGATACATAAGAAAAGCCCTGATACAAATAATGCATCAATTAAAAGTAATAAAAACAGATATTAGAAATGTGAAGATTACGCTTGACAAGGTGGTGGAAAAACAAAAGAAGATGGACAAGAAAGTTAAAAAGTTGGCAGAAAAAAATGGGAGACAACTGTGAAAGAATGGACAAGATGGAAGTTAATATCCTTGCCTGGACGTCAGAAAGAAAACGGTTGTTGGAAAAAGTAGATGTGCTCGAAAATTTCAGCAGACGAAACAATATTAATATTGTTGGTCTTAAAGAAGGTACAGAGGGAGAAGATGCAATAAAATTCTTTCAAGAATGGATTCCGGAAATCTTGGAAATGGAAGAGGGAAGTCAGTTAATTGAAATCGAAAGGGCTCATAGAGCTTTAAAACCAAAGTCCCAACAAGATCAAAATCCACGATCAATCTTGATAAAATGTTTAAGTTATCAAGAAAAGGAAAAGATCTTGAGTCCAGTTGCTCAGGGTGCAGACAGAGAAATGGGCCATCGATGATAGAAGGGAAAACAGTTCTTTTCTATCCTGATATAACTTACGAGCTTTGGAATAGGCGGAAGGAATTTAATTCAGTGAAAAAATAATCTTTTGGGAAAAGGGTTATAAATTTATATTGAGCTACCCAGCAACACTGATAATTTTTTTGGATGACGAAGAAAGATTTTTTACTGATCATCAGAAAACGGAGGAGTTTGTACGAGAACATCCGAATATTCGCGGGATGCGGTAAAGAATAATGGAAATGAAATGGATTGAAGATGGAGATTGAGATAGGGATCGGATCTGATGGACATTTATGAGTAGAAGAATATACAAATATACTTTGTATATGATAGAAGGGGAACAAGAAAAAAATAATTGAGGAATATTAATTGAGAGTAGAGATATTAATCTTTTTTCTTCTTCACTTGTATATATCTTTTTTTTTTGTTACGGGGGAGCTGGAGGAGCTTCTGATCGATTGCTGCAGGATTCACGTGTGTAATCATGGCGATTGCCATGACCCGTAAAACGGAGGGGGGTAATTTTGTGTTTCTATTCATGCACGACATTAGTGAGGGGGTATTTTGTTATTTTTTTCTTTACTATCTATCGTTCTTCTATTTTTCTTTTTTTGCCTGGATGATTGGAGGGGGAAGACACATAGCAAAATGGAGAATTTTCAGGAGAGTACCCAAGGAATTATGAATGAATAATTTACTTAATTTTTTTAAGTTTTAATGTTAATGGGCATAATGGACCTGTGAAAAGAAAAAGAGTTTTAACAGATATTAAGAAAATGAAAGGAGATATAGCTTTTTTGCAGGAAACAGATTTAACAGAGACAGAACATCAGAAATAAGTTATTGCAGCTTCATTTAATTCGAAGTCGAGGGGAGTTGCAATTTTGGTTAATAAAACTTTACCAATTAAAATACAAAATGTACTAATTGATTCTGTGGGGAGATATGTGATTATACATTGTCAAATCTTTTCGGAATTATGGACTCTTATGAACATTTATCCACCAAATGAAAATGATGCAAAATTCACACAAGGTTTTTTTTTAATTTGGCCGACGGACATGATAAAATATTAATAGGTGAATATCTTAACTTTTGTTTAGACCCAGTTCTAGATAGGTCAACTAAGGCTGTTACAAAATCAAAAGTAATAAAGTTAACTTTATCATTGAAGAAAGACTTCAATTTGATTGATATATGGAGAAGAATTAATCCAAGAGAAAGTGATTATTCGTTTTATTCAAATGGACATAAAACTTCTTCAAGGATTGATTTTTTCCTATTATCAATGAATATTCAGGATAGAGTTAAAAGTGTGGAATATAAAGCAAGAATACTGTCAGATCATTCCCCCTTGATAATGACAATGATAGCGATGGATAAGGAAGAATTGATTTACAGATGGAGATTTAATTCAATTTTATTAAAACGTCAAGATTTTTCTGATTTTATGAAAAAACAGATCCAATTTTTTGGATATAAATTTATATTCAATTGATGATAAATTTATATTATGGGAAGCGATGAAAGCATATTTGAGGGGTCAGATAATAAGTTATTCTAAACTTAAGGAAAATATGGTAGAAATAGATCAATTAGAAAAAGAATCCCAAAGATATAGGACAGCAGAAAAACGAAGGCAACTTGTCAATAAGAAGCTACAATATAATTCACTCCAGACATATCGAACAGAAAAAGTAATTATGAGAACGAAACGGAGAAATTATGAATTAGGTGAAAGATCACACAAAATTCTTGCAGTTGAATACAGAGCACGATTCCAAAACAATAAATACAATTAGAACAAGTGCAAATAAAATTACTTATAAACCTCTAGAAATTAATGAAACTTTAAAAAAAAATTACTTCGAATTATAACAATCAGAATCACAAAATGAAGTTGCTGAGATAGAATTTTTTTTATCACAAATAACTCTTCCAAAATTGAATTCGGAAGAACAGAAAGGATTAGATATGTCCAGGAGAAGACGGTTTTCCGCCTGAATTTTATAAAAAAAATAAAGATTTATTAATCCCTCCTTTTATGGAGTTAATATATCAAGCGGAAAGAACGCATAAACTTCCACAATCTTTTTCGAAAGTGATCCTAATCGTACTGCCAAAAAAAGATAAAGATCCTTTAAAAGCAACATCATATTCTATCGGTCAGTTGTGGAGAGCGCCCTCTTCTTTGTGGTGGCGTGCTGGGGAGGCAGCATTAAGAAGAGGGACGCCTCACGTCTTAATAAGCTGGTAAGGAAGGCGGGCTCTGTCGTGGGCACAGAACTGGAGAGTATGACATCGGTGGCAGAGCGGAGGGCGCTGAGTAGGCTACCGTCAATCATGGAAAAACCTGAACATTCTCTGCACAGCACCATCCAGAAACAGAGAAGCAGCTTCAGCTGCAGGTTACTGTCAATGCAATGCTCCTCAAACAGGATGAAGAGATCATTACTCCCCAACGCCATTCGGCTCTACAATTCAACCACATGTTAAAGTGCTGGGGTTAGGACTGAGCTTAAGTTATCACTCAATGCACTTTAGTAAACTATTTAAGAACTTTTTAAAAGCTATTTATTAATGCTTTTTGGGAGGGTGATTTTAGATGCATATCATATTTATACTGAGTTAAATACTGTATGTAATTAGTTTTGCTACAATAAGTGTATGGGACACTGGAAAAATGTTGAATTTCCACTTGGGGATGAATAAAGTATCTATCTATTTATCTATCTATCTATCTATCTATCTATCTATCTATCTATCTATCTATCTATCTATCTAGGCCTATCTCTTTGTTGAACACGGATTATAAGATAATAGCAAAAATTTTATCTAATAGATTATCTAAATATTTACCAAAATCAATACATATCGATCAAACAGGCTTTATTAAAAGTAGATAATCGGCGGATAATGTACCTCGGTTACTTAGCATAATTCATCTGGCACAAAAGAAGGAGGAAATGAGTGTGGCAGCTGCTTTGGATGCAGGAAAAGCATTCGATAGATTGGAATGGGTATTGGAATTTAAGGTATTGGAAAAATGGGTTTGGAAAATCTTTTATAAAATGGATTAAAACCTTAAATGCTAGTCCCAAAGCTAAAGTAGTGATAATTGGTCAAATTTCAACATCATTTCACTTAACAAGGTCAACTAGACAAGGCTGTCCATTATCATCTGTTCCATTTTTTATTGGCGATTGAACCATTAGCTGAATTCATTGGAATGGATCCAGATATTGTGGGCTTCAGAGTTCACCAGGAGGAATATATGATTAATTTATTTGCTGATGACGTTCTGATTTATTTAACAAATCCATTGCATTCGTTGCATAAATTATATTTTAGATTGGAAGAATATGGGAAAATATCAGGGTATAAAGTAAACTGGGATAAAAGTGAAATTCTACCCCTTACTAAAGGAGATTATAGTCAATGTCGATTAGTAACTCAATTTAGATGGCCGACAAATGGTATAAAATATTTAGGTATAAACGTCAATAATGATATAAAGAATTTATATAAATTAAATTATTTGCCATTATTGAAAAAATACAAGAAGATCTTGAAAAGATGGATGATGTTACCAATAACATTAGTAGGTAGAGTTAATGCTGTAAAAATGAATATATTTCCCAGAGTACAATATTTATTCCAAACATTACCAATACAACTGTCCTAGAAGTTTTTTCAAGAGTTGAATAAATGCGTGAGGAAGTATCTTTGGAAAGGTACGATGTCAAGAATATCGTTTGAAAAATTGACATGTAAATTTCACCTAGGAGTGTTACAACTCCCAAATGTTAAGAGTTATTATAAAGCAAATCAACTTAGATTCATTGCATCTTTATTTGATGAAGAAAAACCTGCATGGATTAGAATAGAATTAGATAAGATAGGAGGAAATATACAAGAAGATTTTATATATAAATGGGAATCCAAATGGATACGGGAAATGAAAGAATTTCTTATATTAAAACATTTGATTGATTTATGGAATAAGGTGAATATGGATGATGAGATAAAGAAATCTTTATTAGCAAAGAGAACCCTAATTCAAAATAGACTTATTCCTTTTATACTTTTATACAACTGGTTTCAAAAAGGGATCAAATATATAGGTGACTGCTTTGAATGAGTTATATTGATGTCGTTGGATCAATTAAAGAATAAATATAAAATATTAAATAACACTCTTTTCTGCTATTTTCAATTAAAGGCCTATTTAAGAGATAAACTGGGTCAAACAATGTTAATGCCAAAACCTAATGAAATAGAAACTTTAATTCAAAAAGGAAAAATCAAAAAATTACCTCTTGTATGTATAATTAGATTCAAAATCAGATAATTAAATCAGGAATTCATAAGTCAAGACAAAAATGAGTAATTAATTTGAATATTAAAGTTGATGGAAAAATTGGTCAAGACTATGTCTTGATAGAATGACAAATACAATAAATGTCCGACTTAGATTAGTACAATCCAATTTTTACATTAATTATATATTACACAACAAAAATTAAATAGATTAAACCCAAATTTATCTGACCAATGTTTCCGATGTAATCAGGAAATCCGTACTTTTTTATACTCTACTTGGTCTTGTTTTAAAATTCAACCTTTTGGGATAAATTTAAGACTTTTACTGGAACAAATTATGGGAATACAACTCCCACATAGCCCAATATTATTTTTAATAGGCGATATTGAAGGGATAATACTGAAACCTAAATTGAATAAATATCAGAAAAAAAATTATAAAAATTACATTGGCAGTAGCCAGAAAAGCTATTGCAGTTACTTGGAAACCAGATTCATATTTAACTATGGACCGTTGGAATAATGAAATATGTACTTATAATCTAAGAAATGAATATGACATATCTTTGAAAATTTGGCATCCCTATCTACAAAAGATAGGATCTACAAAAGATAGGTCCTTTGAAGATACAATTATTAGTTTTTTGGGGGAAAAATAAAGATATATTGTAAAGTTATTTTGAACTCCATGGAGCATGCGGGGATCCTTCAATCCTTCTTTCTTTCTTTCTTTCTTTCTTTCTTTCTTTCTTTCTTTCTTTCTTTCTTTCTTTCTTTCTTTCTTTCTTTCTTTCTTTCTTTCTTTCTTTCTTTCTTTCTTTCTTTCTTTCTTTCTTTCTTTCTTCTTTCTTTCTTTTTTTTTCTTTTTTTCTATTTTTTAGGTAGGAATCTTAAGGGGGGAAGGGTTAAGGGGAGGGAGAGGGCTAATATAAACATTTCATTATTCTATTCATTTTATGAAATTCTCTTAAAAATTTAATAAAAAATGTAATAAAATAAGAGATAGTTTTGTGAAACAAACTCTGTACATTAATTAGAGATGAGCCCGTAACCCCCATATCAGTTTGGAATCATAAATTGGATCTTGGAAACATAAATTAGACCTTAGAAGCATAAACTGGAAATAGATGTTCTCAGGGAAACTTACGGAGGAAATGTGACAAACGTTCAGGGGATATTTGCGTGAGGTTCTAAGTAGGTACGTTCCAATGAGACGTGGAACGGATGGTGGGGTACAAGATCCGTGGTGTACACAGGCTGCTGTAAATCTAGTCCAAACAAATAGAAGGACTTACAAAAGATTCAAAATACTAGGTAATGATAGGAATCCAGAAGATTATAAGGCTGGCAGGAAGGAGCTTAAAAATAAAATTAGGAGAGCTAGAAGGGGCCATGAGAAGGCATTGGCGGATAGGATTAAGGAAAAACCTAAGGCATTCTGCAAGTATGTGAAGAGCAAGAGGATCAGACGTGAGAGAATAGGACCAGTCTAGCGTGACAATAGAAAAGTGTGTATGGAACCGGAGGAAATAGCGAAGGTACTTAATGAATACTTTGCTTCAGTATTCACTACGGAAAAGGATCTTGGCGATTATAGAGATGCCTTGCAGTGGACTGAAAAGCTTGACAATGTAGATATTCAGGAAGAAGTTGTGCTGTAGCTTCTGGAAAGCATCAAGTTGGATAAGTGACCGGGACGGGACGGGTTGTGATCAAGGCTACTGTGGGAAGAGAGGGAGGAGATTTCTGACCCTCTGGTAATGATCTTTGCATCATCAAAGAGGACAGGAGAGGTTCCGGAGGATTGGAGGGTTGCGGATGGTATTCCCTTATTCATGTAAGGGAGTAGGGATGGCCCAGGAAATCATAGGCCTGTGAGCCTTACTTCAGTGGTTGGTAAGTTGATGAAGAAGATCCCGAGATGCAGGATTTATGAACATTTGGAGAGGCATAATATGATCATAGTCAGCATGGCTTTGTCGAAGGCAAGCCATTCCTTACGAGCAAGATTGCATTTTTTTGTTAATATGACTAAACACATTGATGAAGGTAGTGCCGCAGATGTATAGTATATGGATTTTCGCAAGGCATTTGATAAGGTAGCCCATGTAAGGCTTGTGGAGAAAGTAATGAGGCATTGCCTTCTGGACCCAGAACGGGCATGCCCACTGAAGGCAAATGTGATTGTCGTCGGGTCATATTCTGCATGGAGGCCGGTGACCATTGCTGAGCCTCAGGGAACTGTTCGGGGAACCCTACTATTTATGATTTTTATAAATGACTTGGATGAGAAAGTGGAGGGATGGGTTAGTAAAGATTCTGATGACACAATGTTGGGGGTGTTGTGGATAATGTGGAGGACTGTCAGATGTTACAACGGAACATTGATAGGATGCAAAAATGGTCTGAGAATTGGCAGATGGAGTTCAACCTAGATAAGTGTAAGGCGGTTCATTTTGGTAAGTCAAATATGATGGAAGAATATAGCATTAATAGTAAGACTCTTGGAAGTATGGAGGATCAGAGGGATCTTGGGGTCCGAGTCCATAGGACACTCAAAGCAGTTACGCAGTTTGACTCTATGGTTAAGAAAACATACAGTGCATTGGCCTTCATCTATCGTGGGATTGAGTCTAAAGGCGAGAGGTAATGTTGCAGCTATATAGGACATTGGTGAGAACCCAGCTTAGAGTACTGTGCTTCATTCTGGTCGCCTCACTACAGGAAGGGCGTGGAAAATATCGAAAAGGTGCAGAGGAGATTTCCAACGATGTTTTCTGTGTTGGGGAGCATGGTGTATGAGACTAGTTTGAGTGAACACGGTCTTTTCTCGTCGGAGCGACGGAGGATAAGAGGTGACCTGATAGAGGTGTACTAGATAATGAGCGGCATTGATCGTGTGGATAATCAGAGGCTTTTTCCCAGGGCTGAAATGGTTAGCACGAGAAGGCAGTTTTAAGGTGCTTGGAATTAGGTACAGAGGAGATGTCAGTGGTAGGTTTTTTACACAAAGAGCGGTGAGTGCGTGGAATGGGCTGCCGGCGGAGGCGGTGGAGGCGGCAACCATAGGATCTTTTAAGAGTCTTCGACATGGCTATTTGCAGTTTGCTATGGGTAATGCCTAGGTAGTTCTAAGGTAGGACAGACAGACAGAGAGACATACAGTCAGACAAACAGACAGACAGACTTACTTTATTGATCCCGAGGGAAATTTGGTTTCGTTAAAGTAAATTATGCCAAGTGGAAATAAGTCCAGGACCAGCCTATTGGCTCAGAGTGTCTGATACTCCGAGGTAGGAGTTGTAATGCTTGATGGTCACAGGCAGAAATGACTTCCTATGACGCTTTCTGTTACATCTCGGTGGATGAGTCTCCGGCTGAATGTACGCCTGTGCCTAACCAGAACATTATTGAGTGGATGGAAGACATTGTCCGAGATGGCATGCAACTTGGACAGCATCCTCTGTTCAGACACCAAAGGACATGTTCGGCACAGCTTTGTGGCCGAAGGACCTGTATTGTACTATCTGTTTGTTTTCTATGTTTCTATGTGGAGGTGGACTTCGAGATGCATAACTAATCTACTCGTTTATTGATGTCGGTTGTGGGAAAGATGCTGGAGTCAATTATAAAAGAGGAAATTACGGCACATTTGGATAGCAGGAGAAAGATCAGTCCGAGTCAGCATGGATTTATGAAGGGGAAATCATGCTTGACAAATCTTCTGGAATTTTGTGAGGATGCAATTATGAAAATGGACAAGGGAGATCCAGTAGATGTAGTGTAACTGGACTTCCAGAAAGCTTTTGATAAAGTTCCACATGGGAGATTAGAGGGCAAAATTAGGGCACATGGTATTGAGGGTAGACTACTGACATGGATTGAAAATTGGCTGGCTGACAGGAAGCAAAGAGTAGCGATTAACGGGTCCCATTCGGAATAGCAGGCTGTGACCAGTGGGGTACCGCAAGGTTCGGTGCTGGGACCGCAGCTGTTTACAATATACATTAGAAATTTAAATGAAGGGATTAAAAGTAACATTAGCAAATTTGCCGATGACAGAAAGCTGGGTGGCAGTGAGAAATGTGAGGAGGATGTTATGAGAATTCATGGTGACTTGGACAGGTTGGGTGAGTGGGCAGATGCATGGCAGATGCAGTTTAATGTGCATGAATGTGAGGTTGTCCACTTTGGTGGCAAGAACAGGAAGGCAGATTACTATCTAAATGGAGATAAGTTAGGAAAGGGGGAAGTACAACGATATCGAGGTGTTCTCGTACATCAGTCAATGAAAGCAAGCATGCAGGTAAAGCAGGAAGTGAAAACTAATGGCATGCTGGCCTTTATAACAAGAGGAATTGAGTATAGGAGTAAAGAGGTCCTTCTGCAGCTGTACAGGGCCCTAGTGAGACCCCACCTGGAGTATTGTGTGCAGTTTTAGTCTCCAAATTTGAGAAAGGACATTCTTGCTATTGAGGGAGTGCAACATAGTTTCACACGGTTAATTCCCGGAAAGATAGGACTTTCATATGTTGAAAGATTGGAGAGACTGGGCTTGTATACACTGGAATTTAGAAGGATGAGAGGGGATCTGATTGAAAAACATAAGATTATTAAGGGATTTGACACGCTGGAGGCAGGAAGCATGTTCCCGCTGATGGGTGAGTCCAGAACTAGAGGCCTCAGTTTAAGAATAAAGGGTAGGCCATTTAGAACAGAGATGCGGAAAAACTTTTTCCCCCAGAGAGTGGTGGGTATGTAGGTGGCTCTGTCCTAGAAGGCAGTAGAGGCCAAGTCTCTGGATGCTTTCAGGAGAGAATCAGATAGAGGTCTTATAGATAGCGGGGAGAAGGGATATGGGGAGAGGGCAGGAACGGGATACTGATTGTGTATGATAAGCCTTGGTCACAGTGAATAGCGGTGCTGGCTAGAAGGGCCGGATGGACTACCCGGGCACCTACTGTCATTTGTCTATTGTGTACTGAGTTATTTATCCTCCGGTTTGACCACTTTTGTGGCTCCAAACCAATCTGAAAGCAAGAAGGAAGTGTGACCATACGGGAAAGATTATTGAATTGAACAATCAAACGAAATGCCTTCCTTGACCTCAGAATCTTAATGTGCTTCGCCTATTGTTACTATTGTTGATTATTTGAGGGTAATAGTCCACCTTGTAAAGATATTGAGACTGAGGATTATTTCATGTGAAAAGCACCAACTCTGTGTCATAGAATTGTCATAGAATACATATAATGTACAACGTTCTCGTTTGAAGGTGTGAATAAACAGAATTGAACATAATTGTTATTTTGTAATTCCAACAAGAGAGCGATTTTCATTGCACGATGACGCAATTCATATAAATGTCTTACCTCAAGTGTTTGTTTAGTGGACTGTCACTGATGTGACTGACCACGTGGTATGATTAATTGTCAGAGGGCATTTTCCTCACCTATATAAGAGCTTGCAAAGCAATCAACAGTAGCGATCAGTAGTTGGACTGCTTTCAACTGATCACCAACTCACACAGAAAATGGGATATCCAGCAATTTACTACATCGCGAGTATTTACTATCCTGTACTGGCAGCGATTGGTATCCCTGGTAAGTAACTGGAATTGGCTACTACTGTATGTGTGTGTTTTGTTCTTCTTGCATTCGTTACAGACGGTGCCTCCTCCGGTTCAGGTTCAAAGTTATATTTTATTTTATTCTTTAATTTTACCCTGGAATTGCTGCTCCTTTCTCATGTCCGATCACTTTGTCAATATTAACAATTGACTGAGTGTTAATATTGATACTGTTCCGGCATTTTACCTTTCTCGTCTTTGCAGCTTTACTATCACGTGTTGTTCCAAATCTGATTCCACATCGACACAGAACCCCAAATGTTTACTGAAATTTAAACAAACCCTACAGCATCGCCGCAGCTCTCTTTGCCAGCGCCCCGGTTTTTCGGCAACACCCAGTTCCTTTTCTCTCCGTCTCAATGTCGCTGGAAAGACTCGTCTGTTTATTTATCGACATGTCTCGAGATCGTCTCAATGTCACTGGAAAGACTCGACTGTTTATTTATCGACATGTCTCTGAAATCGCCACGGTAAACTGAAAAACTCTTTTATATCACCGTGTCTTCTTAGGCCCAGTTTTGATTTACATCAATATTTATTTCATTTCAACCATCCAGCATACAACATGAGGAAGCAAAATTCCTTATATTGCTTCTCAGTCGCAAAGTACGAGATTGAAGTTTATTTGCCACCTGCACATCGAAACTCATTTAGCCGTCCTGCCCCTCCACTCAAAATGTCATCTCCCTGAGTCCATTTTATCCCTGCAATATATAAAACCTTCAGCATTCTCAGCTGTCCGGATGAGTGAGTCGATAAGTCGCTCATCGATAACTTGCCGACAACTGTAAAGTTGCAGCTCAACTGTTACTCTGGTCCGTCGTTGTCATCCAACCGAAGGACAGTGACGGAGCCCGTACGAAGAACATTTCCGCTCTCGGAATTGAAGCCTGTCACACCCGGGATATGATCAGATGTCTGAGATTCACTCAATCCGATTTAACACATTTCTATGCCTGTAATCCAAGTTAACATGATCTGGGTGTCTGTGCATGAACGTCACTCTTCTTTGCTTCCTTGCAGTTAATTTAGTGGCGATTGTGATCCTGTCTCTGAGAAACTGCGGACTCTCCAAATGCATCTCCCGGTACCTGGTGGGAATGGCAGCAGCTGACTTACTGGGTGTTATTATTTCTGTTGTAATCGATCAGATCAAAAATATTTATGTTTATGCCCTTCCTTTGCTCATTACGCCGGTTTGCGCCGTGACGCTTGTCCTGAGTGTTGTAACCATGGACTGTTCTGTTTGGCTCACGGTGGCTTTCACGTTCGATCGCTGCGTTGCAATCTGCAGCCAAAAGCTGCGGGAACGATACTGCACCGAGAGGACTGCGACTATTGTGATAGTAATTGTGTGTTTAGGAAATTCTGCGAAAAGTGTTCCATTCTACTTTGCGGTAGAACCTTACGATATCATTGACAACATACCCTGGCGATGCGTTTTCGGAATGGATTACCTAACTTTCCCTGCGTGGAAAGCATTCCAGTTGTTTAGCACGATCACTACACCTTTATTGCCGATCGCTTTGATTCTACTTTTTAATACTTTAACAGTCAGTCATATTATCGCGGCAAACAGAGTTCGCCGGGGGCTCAGGAACAGCAGAGAGAAAAAGAATGATCCAGAGGTGGAGAACCGGAGAAAGTCAATAACTTTGTTGTTCACACTGTCAGCCAATTTCATATTGTTGTGGATCCCTTATATTGTATACACTATGAACTGGCAAGTTCAGAATTACTATTACACCAACAGATATTTGAATACCCCGACGTATATCCTGCAACAGTTTGGGTTCATGTTACAATATCTCTGTACCTGCACCAACACGTGTATCTACACTCTGGCACAGAGGAAATTCAGGGAGGAACTGAAGGCTGTAGTCAAACATCTGGTTACGTTATATGATCGACTCTGTAGCTAAAACACTGTTCAATTGTGAGCTTTGAAGGAGTTCAAATGCATTTCAATGTTATTTCCATGTCTGGTAAATGTGTCCATATTCCAGCAGCCAGGTGACCAAATGTTAGTAGCTTGTCGGTTCCGGTAAATTCAGCAAAATTACTTCAACAATACGGGGAAGAAACAACAAATGGGCTCTCCAAGGATCTCCAATCCTATTTTCCCGTTCCTTCACAAAAATTACTATCGTAACGGTTCAGAAGTTCACCCTGACAACCCTCCGCTGAACCCTCACCAACATTGCTTTTGGTCCATTACTGAGGTCCACAACCCCAGAGACAGGAAACGATACACTATGGGGTTGACAAAGACTAGGGACTGTACAGTATAAGGGTGACAGAGACTGGAGATTATAGAGTATAGGGGTGACAGAGACTGGAGATTGTAGAGTATAGGGGTGACAGAGACTGGAGATTAGAGAGTATAGGGGTGACAGAGACTATTGACTGTGCAGTATAGTGGTGACAGAGACTGGAGATTATAGAGTAGAGGGGTGACAGAGACTGGAAACAATACATTATGGGTTTGACAGAGACTGGAGACTATGGAGTATAGGGTTGACAGAAACTGGAGTCTATAGAGTGTAGGGGCGACTGAGACTAGAAACGACACTCTATGGGTTTGACAGAGACTAGGGCCTATACAGTATTGAGGTGACAGAGTCTGGAGATTATAGAGAATAGGGGAATCAGACACTGCAGTCTATAGAGTATAGAGGTGGCAGAGATCGGAGATTACACAGACTGGAGATTACATAGAATAGGGGTGACAGAGACTGGAGAAGGTACACTATGCGGTTGACAGAGACTAGGGACAATACAGTATAGAGGTGACAGAGACTAGAGATTATGGAGAATAGGGGAGTCAGAGATTGGAGACTATAGAGAATAGGGAAGTCAGAGACTGGGGATTATATAATAAAGGGGTGACAGAGACTGGAGGCGATACACTATGGGGTTGAAAGAGATTAGGGACTACACAGTATAGACTGGAGACTACAAATTGCTCCAGAATGCCGCCCGCAGCTTCGTCTGCGGCCATATGAAGTCATTCCATCTTAAAGGCGCATTCCCATAATCAAGTGGACTGGACTGTGGTGTAGAGAACTTGAAAATAAAATCTTCGCTGTCTTTGTTTTCCAATGAAAAGTACATTACCCCCAACAAAACCGATCGATTATACGTAATGAAACACAGTAATGCAAATTACATTAAAGTCACGGCATGACTTCAGAAAACGGTTAAATGAAATCAATCAAGCCCCCTAAATTTTCAATGAAGCCTGCATGATTTATTTCGTGACATGCTTCACCCTGAAATAGCAATGAAAAAAAAACCTACACGATTCAGAAGCATGATGTTCAATATGGCATGAGGAATAATTAAGTATAGTAAGTCATGGGGATATAATTCCTTCCCTTCTTGTTTCTCACATAAACCCAGCACATTCATGTTCCCATTCCAGTTCGTGACAATATAATTTCGTCCGTTCTTGTTTTACACGTTTATGTATTCTGTAAAGATGTACCCATTTTCCCATCAGCCTTTCCATAATCTCCTAATTCTCAACATACAGAACTCTGAACTTCCGATTTGTTAAGTGAAGGGTCTTTATCCAGAGTTCAATTTTTGTAACTTACAGTCAACCCACTCATTCCCATCAATATCTCCTTCAGGGACCTATAAGAAGGAAATATATAAACAAGTACCTGAATATGAATTAATGCCTGGTGCACAGTAAATCTGACCGACTGCTGTAATATCGTGTTTAAGTGTCATCAAAACATAAAAGTAATCTGAGCAATTATAATGTTACGTGTGAAGAAATTTCTCCACCAACCTTCATTTTAAAATGATGGCAACCAATTCTGCTGTATATACTGATAAATGGTTGCAAAGTAATTTCTCTGTCATTGTCTATACTTCATGCACAAAAATGGGCTACTCCAACATTCCCAGTTAAATTATCTTTCGATCCATCTGTAAAAATGTTAAAAACTTGAAATGATTAGTGTAACGCTTAGGGCTATCGGCTTGTATTTGTCCAGGGGAAAATCCCTCCTCCTCCTCCCGCTAAACCGCGTCTCCCGTTTGAGTAGATGCTGTCTAACGCACACTGGTACAAACTCGCACACACAATATCAGTCAGCACATAGTGTACGTTTTACAGAGTACACTTTATAAATTTTGCTGGAACTAGGTTATTCATAGCGATACAATATAAAAAGAAAGAAAAAGGGCTAAAACGTTTTTAGAGTTCAATGAGTTCGTGCACAACCGTTGGAGCTCAGTTATCGAAGCCTGCTGTCCACCATTCGATCTTCTCCGACCTCCTCGACCCGCCGGCTGGGACCAACCTGGGACCAAAGGGTCCAGCACGTCCTTCGTCTTCGGTTCTCCTCCCGAAAAACCCGCGCACTGACTCCAGGTTCCCACACATACAAACAGAACAACATAGGTTCCTGTGGTTAGTTCCTCCGTTATTAATAATTATAACCCAAACATTTAAACTAAACAGAGCATTACCAAATCAGTTACCCACAAAGAAGTAATTTCATTATAATGTTACAAATAAGCCATTTTATTTAAGCAGTTAACAATTAACATTACAGTTTATAAACTGAGAACCCTGAAATCTCCCCCCTCCCCAACCGAATTAAGTCATGCCCGCATGACGTTCAGGTAATTCGCCAACCCCTCCTGCAGAACACACCGCCCAATCCAAGTGCAGAAAGCAGTGGCATAACTCCCCAAAACAGTGGAGATCACACCCTGCTCCCCAGGTGCCACATAGGCCAACCTGTCTAGGGGGTGCCTACTTCCCTGAGGCCTGCGCACTCCCTCCTCTAAATCTTCCACCTCGGACATTAGGGGAGACATAGTGAGCACGAGGCGAACCCTCCCGCGAACGGTCAGCCAAACCCCTCTGCACCATGGAACCGTCTATCTCTTGCTTGGTCCCTGCATCCTTTATTCCAACACCCTGTGGTACCCCCGACTTCCCATCACTGGTCCCCCTTACCCCGTCTAACTCAGTGGGGGAAGGGCCAGGATCATCCCCCTCCATCACGGGAGCGTCAGCGAACGGCAGCATTTACCAATCGTCCGAGTCATCATCCTCCGAGTCAATACCCCTCCCAGGGACTGGGCCTAGGTACGACTCTCCCGCAGAGTCCTGCTATAGGTGCATCCGGCACATCGGGCTCCGGCTCTACATGTGCATCTCGCCCCAGGGGCAACAGGGGAATCCTATGGAGAATCTTGACGGGCCCCCTCCCATCCTTGAGCCTCACCCGAAAAACCGGTAGATTTGGCATCTGACTCTATTACACAGGCCGTGCTGGACCAGCGATCAGCCAGCTTGTGTTTCCCAGGTAGTCCCCAATTCCATATGAGGACTCGATCTCCCGGCAGTAGTTGGGAGAACTTTACCTTCTTGTCAAACCTCCTCTTATACCTCGGTAGCCGCCTCCCTAACCAGCTCATAAACACTTTGTACTTCTTTCTTCATATCAGACACATACTTCAAGTAGGGTTTCGGCGTCCGATTACACCTATACGTCTGGGGATCGCCCTGCGGATGACAGGGTGTAGTCCTCGATTTCCCGGCCCCCAACATACCCAGTAGGTCGCAGATGAGCTTAATCACAAAGTCTCGGACCTGGTCACAACGTATCCGCCGGAGAAGACCATAATGCACATAATAGCATTTTCGCCACCGCAATCGCCCTTTGATCCTTGGTAGGGAACGCTTGAGCATAGTTGGTGTAGTGGTCTTTGATGACTAAGGCATTCGCCGTATTGCTGGCATCGGGTTCTATGGCTGAGAAATCCAGACACACCAGGTCCAGCGGCCCCTCACTTTGCCAGTGTGACAACGGAGCAGCCTGCACAGGCAGCGTCTTCCGGCGACGCAGCGAATGCACGACTTGCAATACTCTTCCACCTCCGCCTTCATTCGGGGCCAGTATAACCTGTCTTTGAGAGATCCATAGATCTACTCCACCCCCGAATGTCCAAAATCTTCTCAGCCCACTCCACATCCCTCTTTTCCACCGCGCACGAAACAGGGCCAATTACCGGGTCATCTCCCTGAGCATCAGCCACTTACCGTGGACTGAATTAGGACCACTGTTTCGTCTCCAGGTCACAGTAAACTGGGGGTAGGTCATCATCAGAAGCTCCCAATTGGTTCACTGCACGTTCCGGCTTCCCCTTTTCCTCGACCTTCACGGTGATAGCAAACTGACACATGGGTTTCACCCCAGGGGCAGGAATGCTCTCCCAGTACTCGTCCGTCTCCTGTTCCTCAGCTCCTGTCGTGAAAAAGCATCTACATCGAGAATCCTTCTCCCTGGCCAGTACGTCAGGCTATGATCATATACCGACAAGTTCGCCAATCACCGAAGGTCCTGTAGCATCCAGTTTCGCCCAAGTCAGGATATAAGTAAGTGTGTTGTTGTCCGTCCTCACCTCAAACCTGGCTCCGGAGAGACAGTCACTCAGCTTATCCACCACTGCCCACTTCAACATCAGGAACTTGTGGGTGGGACAGTTTCTCTCGGAGGGCGATAATCTTCGGATGACAAACGGGACAGGTCTCAACCCGGCACCCTGATCTTGATACAAGACGGCCCCTAACCCCTCCCGACTGGCATCGGGGGTCTGCAAAAGTCAGCACCGGTGCCTTGGTTAGTAACTCTTCCAGCGATTTGAAAGTCTCCTCCCATTTTGCATCACACCTCTGTAGGAAGGGCTCCAACGGGTTGAAATGTTCTCCAACCCGCCGGCCCCATCTTCCTTTCTTCCCCAAGGGAGGGTAACGACGCTGAAGCCGGTTCAAGAGGGGCTCACCTTGACGTAGCCCTTCAGGAATCTCCAATAATCTCCACAGAACCACGAGAACGAGAGCAGAGCGCTCACAGTCCGGGGCCTCGGCCACGTGGCCACCGCTTCTATCTTATCCGGGTCAGTAGCTACTCCATCCCGCGAGATTATGTGTCCAAATTAGCTAACAGACGTCTTGCCGAACTGTCTCTTCTCCTCCCTCACCCGACATAACACCTTCAGTAGCCTCGCTTCGTGTTCTTCCAAGATGGCTCCAAACACTACCAAATCATCCAAATACACCAACACTTCAAGCAAATTCATATCACCCAGCGTCTTCTCCATGACCCTCTGGAAAGTGACAGGGGCTCCCGATATGCCCTGGAGTATAATTTCGAACTGGAAAAAAACAAAAGAGGGGTTCTCTCTTTGTCGGCGTCACGCATCGGGATCTGGTAATATCCACTCCTCAGGTCCAGCACACTGAACCACTTCGCTCCACTCAGACAGGCCAGCGCGTCTCCGACCCTCGGGACAGTGCGCCGGTTCAGGGTCCTATAGTCCACACACACGCGTATCTTTCCGTTCTTCAGGGCCACTACTATTGGCCTCTTACCTTCGGCCCTCGGAACCGTATACTGGTCAGGAAGGGTGCGCCTGCTCGGTGTCCTATAGTCCACAAACACCCGTAAGCTCACTTTCCGCTTCCTGCCCACTACTAATGGGAACGCATCGAGGCTTCGGAACCCAGCGATGATCCCCGTTTCCTTCAAATCACACACGTGGAGTGCTCGTCCCGGATTGAATTTGTGGATGCTGGTGACCCCTCTGCGTAAATACAATACGGTTGGGGTGGCGGCAGCTGCTTTTCGGCGATGGTGTGCGGCTGCGAAGGGGGCAGAGAGCAATCTGTGCGTGTTGAGGGGGGGCGGGGGGGTGGAGACTACCGTACCGGATGAAGTGTTACGTCGAGGTTTGAGTGCAGTTAAAACCTATTGCAAAGTGGAGATTGTATCGCGGAACTTTGTTTTTGAGGCAGGTACAGCTGCAGTGTTAGTGTAGACAAGTGAGGACAAGAGCTGTCAGATTTGGAAAAGTTGGTCAGTTCCCGTTCCACCGTGAAAGGCGAGAGCTCTGAGTTGGCCTCTGCACTTACCTCCTTAGCGAGAAGGGCAGAGGGGCCCCGCCAGAAGATAAGAGTTTTCTCGGAGATATCGCCCGTTCCCGAAGGTGAGGAAGATTATGAGACATGGGTTGAGCAAACGTCACAGTTGTTGAGGGAGTGTCAGTGCTCGGATGAGGAAAAGCGACAGAGATTAGTTGAAAGTTTGCTGGGAGAGGCGGCTGGGGTAGTGCGAGCTGTGAAGGTTAACCAGCCTTTGGCCACACTGAAGGACGATATGGAGGCCTTGGAAAGAGCTTTTGGGTTGACTGGGAGCTCCTCGGGGAGTTTCAAAGCATTTATCAGGAGGAGGGTGAGAAGCTCTCTGCGGACCTTTTATCGGCTAGAGAGACAGCTTAATGGATTGCGGCGCCGGGGGGTCATTCGGGCTGAACAGGTGGGTCAGTTCAGGATGGATCCGGTATTTCGGGGAGCCCAGTCCGAGGACAAGATTGCTTGTAGTCTCCGGCTCTTATAAAACGCGTCCTTCTCCGACGTTCGTTCAACTGATCAGAGATGAGAGGGGGGATGAGCGCGGGTTGAGGCCGCGGGAGGACTCTGTAAGCTGGGTGAGATCGTCAGACCGCTGGTGGGGATGGGAGAGGAGCCGGGTCCACCCGGCAACTGATAAAGGCGGTGGTGGCCAAGCTGAGAGTTGAGGGGGTCGGTAGGGAGGGTTTCGCCCCCCAGAGGATGGTCAACGCAGGATGCTGCAAGTGGCGGAAGGTCTGCGAGAAGAGGCGCGGCTAGTAGCGTGTGCTATTACTTTGGGAAAGAGAGGCATTTCCGGAGAGACTGTGAGAGGCATGGTTTGCTATTACTGTGGGAAAGAGAGGCATTTCCGGAGAGACTGTGAGAGATAGTGAGGTGTGTTATAACCAAGGGTATCCAAGAAGGGAGAGCTGTCGGGGAACTCAGAGGGGGCCCAGTGAGGGAAAGGCCTTGCGTCTCTCGGGGAACTCGTTCCTGGCAATGTACCAAGGAACCCCCGAAATCAAAAGACACGGTTCTGGAGGGATTAGTGGGACTCCCTTCTAGCGCGTCGCTACGGATAGAGGGAATCTCTGCTAAAGCCATACTTGACACCGGGTCGCAGGTCTCGCTACTGTACCGTTCGTTTCACAGTCAGTACTTAAAGAATTTTCTATTGACCCCATTCAGGGCACTGGATATTTGGGGCGTCAATACCATGGATTATAGACGTGTATTTGTCAGTGAATCTGTAGTTTTCAGAAGCCAATGTGGGAGAGTCCGAAGTTTTGGAGACATTAACGCTGGTTCATTCGCACCCAGTTGAAGCAGGGGCTGCTTCAATACTGGTGGAGACCAACACCCCTGTGGTGCAGAGTTTCATGGGGTCCTGCCAGGAGAGGAAAAATGAGTACTGCTTGGGGGCCCATGTCGGGCACCCAGCGTTTCATGCTGCTTTCAAGGAAGTGCGGCATATCCCTGGGCCAGAAATTGATTTTAAGCGAGGGACTGTGTGCTGCACCCAGTCGAGCCTGTGATAATAAGGCCCGGGGAAGTAGCAAGAAAAATGGTAAGCCCCAGATTTCACGAAGTGCCTGATGGCGAGGCCCTTTTAGTGGAAGATCTCTAGGGGGAGTCACGATTTCCGGCTGGGGTGCTGGTGAGGCCCGAAGTGCAGAGGCCCTCGGTGGTACAGGCGGGGCGGATAACTGAGTGTCAGGAACACTACGAAGAGAGACATCACCTTTCAGAGAGGGATACCACTGGCGCATTTGTTCCCGGTGATGGTAATATCTAGCGCCCCTGTGAGGCCCACTAAGGAGGAAGGATTGGAAAACAGAGGAAACCTGACCGCTGAGGCCTTTAACTTTGGGGACTCTCCTCGGACACCCCGTTCAGGGAGAGGTCGCGGCGACTGGCCTCTGCAGATGTGGAGGAAGCTGCAATCATCACTGAGTGCCGAAGGCCCTATGCGTCCCCAATAGTGATGGCCCAGAAGAACGGAAGAGTACACAGGTGTGTGGACGATAGGACCCTGAACCGGTACACTGTCCCTGACTAGTAGACTGTCTGGAGGGTCGGAGACGCGTTGGCCTGTCTGAGTGGAGCGAGTTGGTTTAGTGTGCTGAACTTGAGGAGTGGATATAACCAGATCCCTATGAGTGATGCCGACAAAGAGAAAACGGCAACACACACAAGATGCTGGGGGAACACAGCAGGCCAGGCCGAGACCTTTCGTCAGTACGAAGACGACATTTCAGGACAGAAAGAGAAGGCGGCATTTATATGCCCTATGGGGTTTTTCCAGTTCGCAAGGATGCCCGAGGGTATATCGGGGTCCCCTGCCACCTTCCAGAAGGTCAAGGTGGGGGATATGAATTTGCTTGAAGTGCTGGTGTATTTGGATGATTTGGTTGTGTTTGGAGCCACCTTGGAAGAACGGGAAGCGAGGCTGCTGAAGGTGCTAAGTCGACTGAAGGAGGAAGGGTTCAAACACTCCCTGGACAAGTGTCTGTTCTGCAAGACGACTGTTAGCTATGTTGGACACATATTCTCGTGGGATGGAGTAGCTACGGACCCGGCTAAGATTGAAGCGGCCGAGGCCACGGACTGTAAGCGCTTTGCGCTCGTTCTTGGGGTTCTGTGGTTATTATCGGTGATTCGTGAAGGTCTACGCCAAAGCGTGGTTACCCTCCCATGGGGAAGAAATTAAAAGAAGTGACGGGAGGTTGGAGAATATCTCGAACCGTCGGAGCCCTTCGGACAGAGATGGGAAGCAAACTGTTAGGAGACTGTTCAAATGCTGAAAGAGTTGCTGACCCAGGCACCGGTGCTGGCTTTTGCTGATCCCCGATTACCCTATGTACACACAAGACGCCAGCCGAGAGGGATTATGGGTTGTCTTGTATCAAGATCAGGGCACCGGGTTGAGACCTGATGCGTTTGTCAGCCGGAGTTTGTCGCTCTCCGAGATAAACTCCCCCACCCATAAGCTGGGGTTCCTGGCGTTGAAGTGGGCAGTGGTGGATAAGCTGAGAGACTATCTCTCCGGAGCAAGGTTTGAGTCGATAACAGACTACAACCCAATTACTTATATCCTGACTTCGGCGAAAGTGGATGCTGCAGGACTTCAGTGGTTGTCAGCCTTGTCGGTATCTGATTTCAGTCTGAAGAACCGGCCGGGGAGCAGGAATGGCCATGCGGATGCCTTCTCGCGACGGGAGCACGGGGAACAGGAGACGGACGAGGAGTGGGACAGCGTTCTTGGCCCTGGGGTGAAAGCCATGTGTCAGTTTGCTATCACCGTGAAGGCCGAGAAAAAGGGGAAGCCGGAACGAGCAGTGGACCCACTGGAGGCTTCTGTTGACGCTCCACTCCCAGTTTACTGTGCCCCGACTGCACTGAAGACTAAGCAGATGCCAGAATTAAGTCCGGGGGAAGTGGCAGCTGTTCTGCGGGATGACCCGGGATTTGGCGCTGTTTGGTGCGCGGTGGAAAAGGGGGATGTGGTGTGGGCGGAGAAGATGAAACAGGCTTCAGTGCCTCCGTTATTGAGGGAATGGCCTCGACTGAAGTCGGGGGAACATGTTTTATATCGGGTAACGTCACCCCCGGACCAACCCCCGGACCGTGAAGTATCGGAAGATTGTGTTGAAGTCACTGCACGATGAGTCTGGACATTCGGGGGTGGAGTAGTTGGCGCGCGGTGTAAAAAGGGTGATCTGGGCGGGGAAGACAAAATACGCTTCAGTGCCTCCGTTATTGAGAGAATGGCCTCAGCTGAATTTGGGGAAAAAATTTTTGTACCGGGTCACGTCACCCCCGGACCGAGAAGTATCGGAATATTGTGTTGACGTCCTTGAACGATGATTTTGGACAGTCGGGGGTGGAGTAGATCTATGGATTTCTCAAATACAGGTTTTAGTGACCCGAATGAAGGCGGTGGTGGAAGAGTATTTAAAGTCGTGCATTTGTTGCATAAGCCGGAAGATGCGGCCTGTGCAGGCTGCTCCGTTGTCACACTGGCAAAGTGAGGGGCCGCTGGACCTGGTGTGAGTGGATTTCTCTGCCATGGAACCCGATGCCAGCAATACGGCGAACGTCTTAGTCACCACAGACCACTACACCAGGTATGCTCAAGCGTTCCCTACAAAGATCAAATGGCGACTCCGGTGGCGAAAGTCCTATATTGTGCATTATGGCCTTCCCCGGTGGATACATAGTGACCAGGGTCGAGACTTTGAGAGTAAGCGCATCTACGAGATACTGGGTATGTTGGGGGTTCAGAAATCGAGGACTATGCCCTATCATCCGCAGGGCGATCCCCAGCCAGAGGGGTTTAATCGGACGCTGCCAGACATGCTGGGAACTCTGTAGATCAGCAAAAAGAGTTGATAGAGTCAACATATTAGACATCTGGTTCACTGTTACAACTGAACCCGAAATGAAGCTACTGGATATTCGTCCAACTATTTGATGTTTGGGAGAGATGCAAGGTTGCCCATTGATCTCTGTTTTTGGGACGGATGCAGTTAAAGTATCGCCGAAACCCACTTGAAGTATGTGTCTGATATGAAGAAAGAACTACAAATAGCTTATGAGCTGGGGAGGGAGGCGGCCGCCGAGCAGAGTCGGGGAAGTAAGAGGAGGTTTGACCAGAAGGTGAAGTTCTCCCAACTACTGCCGGGAGATTGAATCCTCATAAGGAATTTGGGACTACCTGGGAAACACAAGGAGGCTGATCGCTGGTCTTGCATGCCCTGTGTAGTAGAGACTCAGATGCCAAATCTCCCGGTTTTCCGGGTGAGGCTCAAGGATGGGAGGGGGCCCGTCAAGATTCTCCATCGGAATCACCTGTTACCCCTGCTGCGAGATGTACAGCTACAGCGGGAGCCCGAGGTGCCTGTTGCATCCTGTACCAGGACTCTGCGTCCACGCAGGGTGGAGGAAGAGCCCACACCGGGAGAGTCGGGACCGGGCCCAGTCCCTGTGAGGGACACTGACTCGGAGGATGATGAATCCGACGATCGGTACATGCTGCCGTTCGCTGACGCCCCCTTGATGGAGCGGGAGGCTCCCGGTCCTTCTCCCACTAGGTTGGATGGGGTAAGGGGGCTAGTGATGGGCAGTCGGGGGTACCATAGGGCGTTGGAATAAAGGATGTGCCGCCCAACCAAGAGATAGAGGGTTCCGAGGTGCAGAGGGGTTTGGGTGACCGCTCGCGGGAGGGTTCGCCTCGTAGTTCCCATGAGTCTCCCGGATTGTCCGAGGTGGAAGAGTTAGAGGACAGAGTGCGCAGGGCTGAAAGTACTAGGCATCCCCCAGACAAGTTGACCTATGTGGCACCTGGGGAGCAGGGTGTGATCTCCACTGTTTTGGGGAGTGATGCCACTGCTTTCTGCACTTGGATTGGGCGGTGTGTTCTGCAGGAGGGGTTGGCGAATTACCTGAACGTCATGACGGCATGACTTAATTTGGTGGGGGAGGTGGGAGAATACAGGGTCCTCAGATTATTAACTCTAATGTTAACTGTTAACTGCATATATAAAATGGCTTCTCTGTAACGTTATAGATAAATGGCGTCTTCGTGGGTAGCTGATTTGGTAATGCTCTGTTTAGTTGAAATGTTTGGGTTATAATTATTGATAAGGAGGAACTAACCACTGGAAGAGATGTTGTTCTGTCTGTATGTGTGGGAGCCTGGAGTCAGTGCGCGGGTTCGGGAGGAGAACCGAAGAGGAAGGACGTGCTGGACCCTTTGGTCCCAGGTTGGTCCCAGGCGGCGGGTCGAGGAGGTCGGAGAAGATCGAATGGTGGACAGAAGGTTTCGATAACTGAGCTCCAACGGTTGTGCACGAACTGATTGAACTCTAAAAAAAAGTTCTGGCGCCCTTTTCTTTCTTTTTATATTGTAACTCTATTACTTACCTAGTTCCTGAAAAATTTATAAAGAGTAATCTATAAAACGTACATTCTGTGCTGTCTGATATTGAATGTGCGAGTTTGTACCAGTGTGCATTACACAGCATCTACACAAACGGGAGATACGGTTTGGCGGGAGGACGGATTTTCCCCGAGACAAATGCAAGCCGATAGCCCTAAGCGTTACACTAATCATGTCAAGTTTTTAACATTTTTTACAGGTGGAACGAAAGATAATTTAACTGGGAATGTTGGAGTAGCCCATTTTTGTGCCTGAAGTGTAGACAATGACAGAGAAATTACTTTGCAGCCATTTATCAGCATAACGCGCAGAATTAGTTGCCATCATTTTAGGCTGAACGTTGGCGGAGAAATTTCTTCCCACGTAACGTTATAATTGTTCAGATACTTTGATGTTTTGATGACTTTTGAACACGATATTCTAGCAGTCGGTCAGATTTACTGTTGGAAACCCAGCAGGCATTAATTCATATTCAAGTACTTGTTTATATATTTTCTTCTTATAGGTCCCTGCACACAAAGGTATTGAGGGGAATGAGTGGGTTGACTGTAAGTTACAAAAGTTCGACTGTGGATAAAGACCCTTCATTTAAAAAAATCAGAAGTTCAGAGTTATGTTTGTTGGTAATTAGGAGCTTATGGAAAGACTGATGGGAAAATGAGTACTCCTTTACAGACTACATAAACGTGTTGGGTGTATGGGGATAAAGGGGTAAAACAAGAACGGACGGAATTATATTGACATGAACTGGAATGGGAGCATGAAAGTCGTGGGATTATGGGAGAAACAAGGAGGGAAGGAATTATATCCCCATGACTTACTATGCTTAATTATACATTTGTCATGTAGCAAAACATGCTTCCGGATCGTGTAGGTTTTTTCATTAAGAAACGTCTACACAGGTGAAGCAAATCTGGAAAGTAATCATGCAGGCTTGAGTGCAATCTGGGGGGGGGGGCTTGATTGATTTCATTTAGCCGCTCTCTTAAGTCATAGGTGTGTCTTTAATTAAATTCGCCGTATTGTGTTTCATTACCTATAATTGATAGGATTTGTTGGCAATAATTTAGCTTTCGTCAGAAGACAGAAGCAGTGAGGATTTTATTTCGCAGTTCTCTACACCACAGTCCCGCCCAGCTGATAAAGGGAATGCGCCTTTATGTTGGAGTGTCACCCGTCGTAAATCCAAAGCCTGACCTACTTCTTAACTTAGCCAATCATTCAAGGAGATGGCAGGGACTGGTGTGATTCATATTAGGTTAGTAAATGTGCATCTGACTCGACCCGCGCCGTCTTGTGGGAATGTCTGACAGTGAAGCTGGTGAGCGGAATGGGAATAGATGGACATATCCGCAGACGGATGTGCGGGTGGCATTCCGGAGTAGTTCTTTGTCTGGCATCTGGCAGGAAGAATGAGGTTCTGACTCCCTTGGACGGTGCTTTGCCCCTCCCGACACACAGACTATCTTAACGTCCCGGACTGCCGGTCGATGAGTAAAACCACAGACCTCCTCCTGCTCTCCATCTCCGGGTCACTGCGGTTCTCCACCTTACTCTGACCCTTCAGCCACTTACGGTCCCGACTGGCCACTGAAATGTATCTGACTGTCAGAGCGTTGAGCAGCAGGATCCCAGCGAAAGGGAGGAACGGAGATAAAACCGTAACGAGCCAGTCATAGCCCACCCACCAGTGAAATAATGGTCCTTGATAATGGCGACAAATCGGTGAAAGTGACGGTGAACCAAACGGAACAATGTATGGCCGTGACAATCAGTACATCGATAACAGTGCTCACAGGGGTGATGTCCAGAAAACTCCGCAGGAAGTAAAACAATCTGATTCGATACAAAATGACCCCGATGACAATGGTCAGTAGATCCGCCGCTGCCATGGCCAGCAGGTAGCGAATGGTGCAGGTAGAGAGGCCGCACTTTTCCCGGGACAGGATCACAATCGCCACAACATTCGAGAGAGAGGGAGAGGGAGAGGGAGAGGGAGAGGGAGAGGGAGAGGGAGAGGGAGAGGGAGAGAGAGAGAGAGAGAGAGAGAGAGAGAGAGAGAGAGAGAGAGAGAGAGAGAGAGAGAGAGAGAGAGAGAGAGAGTACAAAAGTAGGTCAAAACCAGAAAAGATGCGCTAGTGAGCCCTCAGCAGAGCAGCACTTGTACTCAGGAGTTACAGATGGAAAGATGCGATTCAGTTTTGTTTTTGAATAATGCATCACCTTGTACTGGATTAACCTGTAGTGTGAATTAATAGAACAACAGTGCAACAGTGAACCCGGGACATTGCCTCCTCCCAAAGTTCCGCTGGTATCTCTGAGTTCAAGTCCCCAGCCCAGGCTTCCCTAGTAAAATCTTTAGAAACCAAAGGAGTAAAGCAAGTCACAAATCTTGATGTTAACTATTTGGAGTCTGGAGGAAGCAGGACGTTTCCAAGAAAGGGATGAGTTGTGGAAATATCCGTCTGGGGAGGCCAGAATGAGCATAAAAATTTGGCCACGGACCTTTGTATGAAAGGTTTGAGGATATCCGGTGTAGTGTTCAGTAATAACGAAGATTGTCGCCGTGTTGCTGGAACCAGACTCTATTGATAGGAAATCCATACACACCAGAACAAGTGGCCCCACTCTCTGCAAATGAGATAACGGAATGGGCCTTGTAGGCAGCGTCTTCCTCCGAACACATCGAATGCGCGGTTTACAGTTCTCTACGACCACAGTTTTCATTCGGGGTCAGTAGAAACTATCTGATCCATAGATCTTTTCAGCCCCCCAAATAACCTGAATTATCATCAAATGACTTCAACTAAATCCCCGATACTTCTCATACAGAACCAACTGGGAAGGCGGAGACCTGTCTGGAGCAGACGTGACCCGGCATGGAATCTGGTTCCTCAGCTGCCGTTTCGGCCAGTCTCTCCGCAGTAGAGATACGGCAGGGTGTTTCATCATTTCAGCTTGTGCCATATCCGCTTCCGCAGCAGCCGACCAAACGGTGATTACACAAGGGTCATCTCGCTGAGCGGAGGTCACTCCCTCTGGAAGCAGCTCAGAGAACTGCTTTGCATCCAGAGTGGTCAGGCTTGTGGAATGGCGCAACCAGAAGTTCCCAAATGACCCACCGCTCAAACCTCCCCCGTGATGGAAAACAGGCACATTGCTTTAGATCCAGGCTCGGGAACGCTCTTCCACTCTCAGACCATTTCCAGACCTTCATGCGCACATGGGAGAAAACAACTGGATCAATGTTCCGGCCGCCCGGCCGGTACTTTCGGCTGAAATCATAGGCAGACAACGCGACGAACCAACGATGAACTTTGGCATCCAACTTTGCCAAGGTCAGGATGTAAGTCAATAGATCGGCTTCACAGACTATTTCAATGTCAGAAACTCTAATTTTTGCGTGAAGCGCCCCCTTTCTGCCCGGGCGTCTCAGGAAACATCTCGCTGGCAGAGCCCCAGTTCAGGACGTGCATGTAAATGAATTTAGGGGTGTCGGTAGACTTGGTTGAGTAATAAATATAAAGGTTGTTTCCTGTACGTTGATAATGAATGTACACAGCTTTTTGAAGGTGGTGGAAGCTATTCTGAGAACTGCTTGAAACCATTCTAATGTGCGTGTCAGATTTTTAGGGGGTATGTTATTTGGTGATGTGCACATATTTGAGGGTGCGCACCCAAATGTTCGCAGATTTAGTGTGCGTTGTCGAACATGGGAATACACGCGGATTTAGTGATGTCCGCTTGCAAATATCGGGGTGCATACGTGGCAGCACGTGATGGTCTTGCAGATCAAGATTTCCACACGGATTTTGGACTGGGTTCGGAGTTTTTACGTCGAGACAGATTTTCAATGCGACTCATTTTTTGTTCTGAGATAATCTCATGCACATATGGGGTTGTCAGCAGGTCTGTTGTGCGCACTGATTTGGAACGACAATCGTGGTCCTTGGTGGTGCGCATGCGTTTAGGGTTGCACACGAATTCATGGCTGTCTTCCCGAACATGTGGGGGCGCACTTACCTGGGGACCAGATTTAGCGGTTTGTCGGCAACTATGGAGTGCACAAGGCTTTGGGTGGGGGGATTTGGATTTGGGGGTGCACGCAGATTTAGGATTGTGCTGTCGGAGGTAGGACTGCACACAGATTTAAGGTTGCATCCAGATTTGGGGTTTCGGCCGATCGGAAGGTGCAAACAAACAACTGGTTGGCTGGGGACTTTTTTAATGTTGATACAGCCATTTTCTAAACTGTTTGAAATGATTCTTGCTCTGAGATAAGCTATTATGCATGTGAGGTGTTTGGGGTGCGCACTGATTTGGGGCTGGCACAGATTTTCATTGCTTTCGGGCTTTCTGGCGATGTTTACTGAGTTCGGTGTTCTCACAGATTTTTTGGAGACTGCGGATTTGGAGTTGTGACGGGTTTTAATTTCCGATACTTTTATAACCCCTGTGCTTTGTCCTTTCAACGGGTGCACATAGATTTTGTGGTGCTCTCTTATTTCTGTGTTGTGGAATATGGGATCAGCGTACGCCAGCGGATTTGGATTTACACAAGAATTGTGGGTTGCGTGCGAGTGCTTAATATCGAGTCAGCCGTTTTGTGTACTGTTTGAAAATGATGCTTTGGGATTAGCTGGACTGCATGTGGAGCTTTCACCTGGTTGGTGCGCAAAATGATTATGGAGTGCGCTCCTGTTTCAGAATGTGCGCAGATTTGTGGGTGCACACGGATTTGGGTGTACACACTGATTTGCGGGTTGCTTGCGGATTTGGAGGGGTGCCCCGATTTGGGGTTGAACATGGATTTGGGGTGTACACGGATTACGGAATGCGTCGGCCAATATGGGATGCACAGTAATTTGCTGATGTAATTTGCCATATACGGGGTACACACCGATTTGCGGATGTGAGCAATTGTGGTTCATTTGTCGAATATTGTGGTTCACTTGGATTGGGCGTCCATTCAGAATTGGGTGTGAATGAACGGGTTGACTATTTCGCTGCAAAAGCTGTTGAAGATTCAACTGTAGATAAAGACCTTCCACTTTGCAAATCAGAAGCTGGTTCAGAGTTTGCAGGGTTAAGAATTAGGGGCTTATGGTAAATCTAGTGGGATACTGGGCACAAGGGGAGGCACCTTCACCTTCATGGGAGAACCGGGTAAAAACAAGAAGGGAAGGAATTATATTGATACGACCTGAATTAGCCCGACTATAACGAATTATTCCTTATGTCGTGTTGGAAAACTCCATACTGGGTCATGTAGTTCTTGTCATTATGAAGCACTTGAACACACACTATTTCAGGGTGAAGGTGATCAGGTAGACAGAAATGAAATACAGATTTCATTACAATCGTTGGGGGCGGATATCTTTCATTTCAGTCGTGGGAATGAGTTTAATTTGATTCTCTCTATTGGGCTTCACGTGGGTACAATCTGTAGGATTTTTGGAGTGTAATTCAGTTTTCATTAGAACAAAGAAGCAGCAAGGGTTTTATTTCCCAATCCTCTACACCATATTCCAGTCCAGTTAGTGGCGGGAACGTGCATTAATTTGGAGTACCAACCACCATGTATCCAAAACCCGCCCTATTTATATGCACGTTAGCCAATCATTCAAGCGGAAGGCGGAAACTGGTGTGCTTGACATTTGATTATCCTACCAGCATCAGACTAGAACACCAGCTGTCTTGTGGGAAAGTCGGTCTGTGAGGTTGGTGGCTGGGAATAGGAGTAGATGGACATATTCCCAGACCAATGGATGGCTGGCATTTCAGAGTAGTTCGTTGACTGACATCTGGCGAGTCCAGGACAGTGCTTTGCCCCTCCCCAGAAACACACTATCCTAATGTCCCAGACCTACTGGTCAATGGGACAGTCGGCCCCGGAATAACAACTGCGAGATCAGGCGGTGAATGTGAGGAGTTGGCCTCCGGACTGGAGAAATTGTGGCCGCGTCCGGCTTGTGCTCAGGACGCAGCTTTATTAATATAATGAACCACCGAGGTGACAGAATATTTCACCGACCTAATTATCTGTTCCCTGAATTTTGACTGAGTCACCGCGTAAATAAACGTGTTGGTGCAGAAGCTGAAATCACTCAGCAAAACCCCGACGTAGATAAAGATCCATTCAGAATCATTGAAACTGAACCCTTTCCCTGAGACCTGATAGTATATGAAATTTACAACCATTGTCATCCACAGGAGGATGAAGCTGCCGGAGAGGGTGAAGAGTAAAATCACAGACCTCCTCCTGCTCTCCATCTCCGGGTCACTGCGGTTCTCCCCCTTGCTCTGACCCTTCAGCCCCTTACGGACCCGACTGGCCACTAAAATGTGTCTGACTGTCAGAGCGTTGAGCAGCAGGATCCCAGCGAAAGGGAGGAACGGAGTTAAAACCGTATCGAACCAGTCATACCCTACCCACCCGGGGTCAGTGAAATAACTGTCCATCACTTTACAGAACCACGGTACATTGTCGATGATCACCCTGGGTTGCCGTGTGAAGTATCGGGGAACATTTTTCAGACAGAATAGTGCGCCGATTGTTGTTAGAACCACAGCTGCAGTTTTCCCGGTGCAATATTTTGTTTTCAGCTTCTGGCAGCAAATGGCGACAAACCGGTCAAAGGTGAAAGCGACGGTGAACCAGACAGAACAGTTTGTGGCTGTGCATCTCAGTACATCGATAACACTGCACACAGGGGTGATGTCCAGAAAACTCCACGGGAAGTAATAGGATTTGATTCGCCACAAAATGACCGCGGTGACAATGGTCAGTAGATCAGCCGCTGCCATGGCAACCAGGTAGCGAGTGGTGCAGGTAGAGAGGCCGCACTTTCCCGAGACAGGATCACAATCGCCACTACATTCACTGCGTGTGGGAAAGGGGGAGAAGAGGAGGGAGAGGGGGAGGGAGACAGGGAGAGGGGAGGTGGGAGGGCGAGGGAGCAGAGAGAGTGAGGGAGAGAGAGATAACAGACAGAGGCCATTACTGAACGCATTCCTCAAGGGATCGGGTTTCAGCTGAAGACCAGGAGTTGTGGAGTCAGTGCACGGCTGCTAACCTAACATGGGACACTGGTCACACTGTCTCTGACCTGCCTTCTTCAGTGTGGAGATAAGACAATTGTGGACAATCGTCGGCGATAAAAGCGATCTTCATGAACAACATAGGTCGGTGCTGATCCCGATTCCTGTCCCTGACCTGGCCGGTTTCACTGATTTAATCGTGACTGACCTGGCCCCTGGAAACTCGTAAATGATGGGGCCGATAAGGCATGCAGAGGAGAGGAACACACTCAAAACACTGGAGGGACTCAGCAGGTCAGGCAACATTCTGTACATGGAATTGAACAAACTTTGGTATTGGGCCGAGACTTTTCTCCAGGACGAAGAGTTGTCCTGGAGAAAATTTACGACGCGTCTCAGAGGGAAAGCAGGAACAACTGAGCAACCTGAGGCTGAGCGGCTCCGTTAATGGATTAATTCCACAGCGCAGTTCAATTCGATAACTCTCGTCAGCAGATCCGTTGACACTGGTTCAGATGATCAGACCCAATTATTGACCGACAGGCAGTGGGATCCGACTGTGACAGACTCCACAGGGAGACATGAAACACAGGACCAGGGGTTCTCTCTGATCGATAACTCAGAAACAGTGACCTTTACAATGTAAACACATCCCAGTCACAGCTTGCGGGAGAGCTGCCTGTCCCCACAATGGGACAACTCCGGACAAGGTGTCATTGAAGGCAAGAACAATGTTCGAGTCGATCCCGTGAGTTTGATGAGAGACAGGAGTTTAGCTCCGCTTGTCCTTAAATATGAAAATTCAGAGTGTTGAACTGACAGGATCAATATCTCTGACGGATATTTCTACAATGATCATCAAGTTAGAAGCTCGTCAAATGATCATAAACAGATTCACATGGTTAACACACAGAAATACCAAACAAGAATTGCTCTGCTCACTTACCAGGAACTCCAATGACGGCGATGAACACGTACAGTATTTTCTCCATACTTCTGTACCTATTGAACAATGCAGGCATTTTCTCTGTCCAGTGACCTGTCCCCACTGTGCTACAGGCGATCTCTTGGAATGAAATGTAAAGGCAGCCCAAGCCTACGGTTTTTAATACCATTTAGCGACTCCAGAGGGACACATTTTAACAGATTTAAAAATAGCTGTTTTAAAATTATTTACAAACCAATTACGTCAGGCAGATGCAATCCCCGTGGTGACAGATTGCGATTAAATAATGAACGAGTGCAATGTGTGGACTGTTTATGTGAATTAGTTTGTCCCAACAAAGGTGACTGAACCTTCAGTGGTTTCTTATCAATTCAATATTCTCCCACTCTAAATATGTACTTCAATGGAGCCATTTGAGAAACATAATACTGAAGTAAATTATGTCATTGTAGCCTGTAAAATTGTATTGCATCACCTACTGTTATCATTCTCCTCGAGAGTATGAACTCTTGGATTAGTTTGTGTTTGGGGGACTCTAACCAAGTTGTCAAAAGTCTTGAAAATCTTTTCTGTTCTATAAAAGAAAAAATATCTTGTTAGTTAAGCAATTTTTAGGACTGCTCTCAAATTATTCCAGTCTTAACAAAATTGTTAATTTCAAATTCCCAAACGTAACGGTACACCAATGAGTAATATTCTCCTGAAATGTAGGCAGCTATATCCGAATACAGATGCACGGATTTCCATCTGCTCAACCAGGATTTCACATTGCCAGTGTGGAATTCGGGTGACCTTAATATCAATTACATGGAAAACAAATAAGGAAACACAACGAAACACACACACACACACACACACACACACACACACACACACACACACACACACACACACACACACTCTCTCTCTCTCTCTCTCTCACACACACACACACACAGAAGACAGTACAAAAATCCATGTTTGTATCATTCTTTCATTCCTACATTTCATTATATTTATTATCAGAATATGTATGCAGTACACAATCCTGTGATTCTTCTTCACCATATAGCCTCGAAACCAAGAAAAAAACATCAACAACTCCTCTTCCGCACGAAATGCACAAAAACAAATAAAAGCGCAACAGAAACATTGTCCCCAATCCCACAGCTGTTTCGTTCCACAGAATAATTGCAAAACTTAAAATAAACAGTGCACTTTCACACATTACAAAGAAACGTGGGGGTGGGGGTGGATACAGCTGCGTGGGACACTGACACAAAAATGCATTTTCGACACAAAAGTGAATTCAGGTCATAATAACATATTTACTTTGATCATCTTATTTTTTGTCCTTCGAAGCCAAAGTCACACGCCTCCTTCCACGTCCTTAGTTAGCATACAGCAAAGCAATCTGGGATAATGTAGGGTCTATTGAGCACATTACAAGATTAAATACATTAAAAAATCTCCAGGTTTCGAATGTATATCAACGGTACTCCCACACGTGAGTGTCACGTAAATTCATTCATAATAACTGCATCTTCTGTTTCCCAATGTGTTGCATTGAATGTAGCCATGTTTAGGGTGGTTCGAGACTCTCCCGCATTATGAACCATATATATATATATATATATATACTACTATTTCTACTTCTACTGGAAGCTCATTCCACACAGTTACCACTCTCTGAGTAAAGAAATACCCCCTAGTGTTACCCTTAAATTTTTGTCCTCTAACTCTCAAATCATGTCCTCTTGTTTTAATCTCCCCTACTCTAAGTGGATAAAGCCTATCCTCGTCACCTCTATCTATCCCCCTCATAATTTTAAATACCTCTATCAAGTCCCGACTCAAACCTTTATGCTCCAAAGAATAAAGACGTAACTTGTTCAACCTTTCCGTGTAAATTAGGTGCTGAAACCCAGGTAACATTCTAGTAAATATTCTCTGTTCTCTGCCTATTTTGTTGATATCTTTCCTATAATTCGGTGAGCAGAACTGTACACAATACTCCAAATTCGGCCTTACTAATGCATTGCACAATTTTAACATTACTCAATGCTCTGATTTATAAAGGCTAGCATACCAAAAGCTTTCTTCACCACTCTATCCACTTGAGACTCCACCTTCAGCGAACTATGCACCATTATTCCTTGGTTCTACTGCATTCCTCAATGTCCTGCCATTTATCATTTATGTCCTATTTGGATTATTCCTACCAGAATGTAGGACCTCACACTTATCAGCATTAAACTCCATCTGCCATCGTTCAGCCCACTCTTCTAACTTTCTGCAAACTTTGAAACAAGCTTTCCACAACGCCATCTACCTTATTATCATCTGCAAGAAATTTTATGGGGCGGATTCCTACTTTAGTTTCAACAAGGGGTCCAGCTGCACCATCCGACCATGTGGTGAACGCACATGTAACTTGGAGACCCCCTGGGTAACTCTGGATTCAAGTCGTGGCTTATCATCAGCTCCAAGGGCATTATATTATAGGTAACACAGTTGACCTTCTTGGGGCAATAGGCCATCGTTACATGCTGACAAGTCCCAACCCACCTGGGTTGTGGGCAATCAATGCCAAAATAAACTTCGTGTCCAGAATTGCATCATTTCTTTGTGGATCCAGTACTCAGAACAGTGGGAACGTCGATATTCCAACCACGTCGTTGACTACCCAGCCATTAGGTGGCGTTGTTGAGCTCATCCTGATCGGCCATCCACCCCCGTCTCCCTTCATTCTGTCACTGCAAACTTTGTTCTGTTATAGGGTCGTTTTAGAACCCTGTTTCCCCTTATCCTCCTCAGTACCTTTCTCCCTCACTCCCTTTCCCTCATTCGCATCATCCTTCTGAGAGCCCATGCTTCAGCATGTGTGGGGTTTGAATGGATCAATCATTTCACACACCCTTCTGCTCTCCTCGGTACTGTGCAATACCAAGTTCCTCGGCCAGTTCCTACTCTGTCACGGAGTCAAATTCTGCGTATCCAAATTAGGACCCAAAACACTCGAGAAAACCGGCCACAACCTCGTCACAAATATAGAAGGTTCCTTCCTTTCCACTGTCTGCAGTTATGCAAAACCTCCACTGTCACCTCTATTAGTCTAGCAGCTTCTAATGGTGTCTTCTGTAAATCACCCCGTGTCCCCTGGGCGGGTGCCTGTTCCTCCGGCAGGGCTGAAGGGAAAGCTGAAGTTAGACAGAGAAGGGTTAGCTTCCCCTCCTCCGTTTCATATAAACCATGAGTTATCCTGTCTACTGAATGCACTGGGAAAGTTTCCGAGAATCATCTCTCATTCACAGCTCCAGCACTCAATTGGGCCACGTCAAAGGGACAGAATACCGTGTCATACACGCCCCACACCCCCGGCTCTGGTGTGTCCTGCAGTCCCTCCATTACTACAGGCGCCATTGGGGCACTGGGTGTTGAAGTTTCCACCCACTCTGGGAAAAACCTGCTGGGAGGCGGGCCACTTCCCCAATAATCCTGGCTTTGAGACTGTTAGTCCCGGAGTGCAGGGACAAAGGATGGCAGACGTGGCTGTTCCTCATGGAGATCGACTGTAGAGGGTTCCCGGCACGGCCATCATGGAGGTTGCTGTCTGTGCTGGGCCTTGATGAAAAAAGCACGAAGCAAGCAGCTGTCAGGATGGGGGAGGAAGCAGAAAGAGCCCCTGACTGGGTATGGAGCTGGAGAGAGGGGTTGAGCTGGAGGTCAGGAACAGATGGGCAGTGACTTGGCCCTCACTTCAGATCCACCAGCTGTACAGTGTAGGGGTAAAGGGTTGAAACACTCTGTGAAAGTTGGGCACTACCTGACCATATCTGCCCCTGGACAAAGGCTACGATTACCTCATCAGGTGACTGAAGAGAGCAACCCGGTGTGTGATACAAGCGTCTCTTCGTACGTTAAATCACCCCAATCTGCATCACCATCATCGTCAGTCCTCGCACATATCACTCCTCTCCGAGCTGAGAGTTCACTTTGCAGATTTTCCATCTGTTTTAAACACTTGCGATCAGCGCAGCCTTTCTTCTCAGCTGCCGATTTCTTCATGACATTCGTAACAGCCGTAAATCCCGACCCTGACTTTTCCTTTCTCTAATTCTGTATCCGCCTGTTTATACTCCTCTTCAGGTTTCTCATTTTCTCTTCTTAACGCTTCACACGGAGCCTGAAACTGACTCATGTGGATCAAATTCACCTGATCCTGCTCCCTCAGAATTTCTAACTCTTCCCTATACTTACACAATTTCTCTGCCAATTTTCACTTTGCAGATTTTCCATCTGTTTTAAACACTTGCGATCAGCGCAGCCTTTCTTCTCAGCTGCCGATTTCTTCATGACATTCGTAACAGCCGTAAATCCCGACCCTGACTTTTCATTTCTCTAATTCTGTATCCGCCTGTTTATACTCCTCTTCAGGTTTCTCATTTTCTCTTCTTAACGCTTCACACGGAGCCTGAAACTGACTCATGTGGATCAAATTCACCTGATCCTGCTCCCTCAGAATTTCTAACTCTTCCCTATACTTACACAATTTCTCTGCCAATTTTCACTTTGCAGATTTTCCATCTGTTTTAAACACTTGCGATCAGCGCAGCCTTTCTTCTCAGCTGCCGATTTCTTCATGACATTCGTAACAGCCGTAAATCCCGACCCTGACTTTTCATTTCTCTAATTCTGTATCCGCCTGTTTATACTCCTCTTCAGTTTTCTCATTTTCTCTTCTTAACGCTTCACACGGAGCCTGAAACTGACTCATGTGGATCAAATTCACCTGATCCTGCTCCCTCAGAATTTCTAACTCTTCCCTATACTTACACAATTTCTCTGCCAATTTCAGTTTTTTCTCTCTTTACTTCAATTAGATCATCCAACAAACATCCCATTACAACATTTTTAATCCCTTGTAATTTTTTAAATTTATTTTCACTAACTATTTTTCACAATTCTTCCTCCACAGTCCCGGACCCTTGGCTGTCAAACTTTTCTAAGCAGGCCTCATAATTTGACCATTTCCTTAATAATTAACGATGAAAGTAATCTCTGAAATCCTCTGAATCCCTGGGTTCTGCCTGTCCTTTCCATTTCACATTTTAATATCCTAACCTACTGTGTGGTTCAACTCGTCACCAGGGTCCCAGACCACTTTTCTTTCTTTTCCTTTGCACCCAGGGCGCGAAAATATGTTCACCGTTCATCAACTGGAATCAGTTCGGAAACTCACCAGGCAAATCGTAATTAATCACAGCTCGCATTTTATTTTTCCTACACAAACAACAAAGTAACTACGTTGACCCCAGGCTAACAACTTAAAACATGAATTCCACTGCTCCCTCTGTACTAATACACACCCTGACCACTTCTCAAATTCACAACACTGGAACAGGGGATCCCACTGCATCCAAATGATCCATCATTTCTTCTCCAGCCCCTTCCTTGGGGGATCTTCCTTGTGATAGTTCGTCTCAAGAGTTATCACACCTTTGCATTTGAAACTCTTTACTTGTTTTGAAACAAGCCTAATTTGAAACATTTGAAACAACTCTTATCAGTTCAGAGGACGCATCTCATTCTTGTTGGCTGAAGTCCATCAGGCTGCTGACTAACAGATTTACACAACTTCATGCCAAAGGTAATTTCTTTTGTTCTCCTCCACAATGGTTCCAAACAGACAAACTGTGTCGCTCAGACTCTCAGCAGAAATATCGAGATTCCTTCTGCAGAACTGCCACTGTACGTAATACACACCTTATCTCAGAGTGACTTCAGGTTCAGAGATAACGAGATTACTTCTGCAAACCTGATAGTGTACATAATGCACAGATTATGTGAGAGTGATTTCAGGCTTACAATGGGAATACCAGTAACTTCTTGTGTAAAGTTGATCTGATCAGGTTATCCCATAGCAATCAGTTCACAAAATGGGGGTTAAAGAGCAGCTTCACAAAATGGCAGCCTCTATTCCTTCGACCTCATGGCAAAAACACAGACAATTGATCACTCTACTTCCACTGTCATTGACCCATTCACGTTCGATGTTTTCTTGCATATGTTAATTCATTCAGACAGTGGTGTATTTTGGTGCAGAGCAGTCAGGATGGGATGCTCCTCCAGTCAGATGTGGGAACTCTGGACATCTGACAGTTTTCCGATGACTATTTGCAGGAAGTGCACCCAATCACATCGCCGGACTGACTGGTTCAGGGAGTTGGATGTACTCAGGATCATTCGGGAGCCTGAAGATACTGTCAATGAAACATCTGAAGAGATGGCCACACCCAGAGTACAAGCCTCGGACAGGAGAAGCGTGACCACCAGCAGAGGTCAGGGTCATTAGGAAGACAGTGCAGGGCTGTCCTGTGGGCATTCTCCTCAGCAGAACACCTTGTTGGATACTGCTGAGTGGGTGGGGAGTTGATCCGTTGGGGCAACAGAAAGGCCGGCAGCACTGTCCACTCTGAAGCTTAATAGTGAAGTGTACATTTTGGCCTTGTGGCAGTTATAAGAGATGATATTCTGGGGAGAGAAAGGAGATTCTGTAGGTGTGGACAGGATTTAAATTAGAACTGATTTCTGCATCACAGATCCAAACCATTAAACTCCAGTCCCATTAAACGGGAACATTAGCCGAGAATTACCTCCCACGCCCAGTGAACAGAGTGCAGAACTGGGTTTGATAAACAGCAGCAGTAATTGCCGGGTTCGGCACCAACATTCACTTTAGAACTTGATTCAGCAACTGTGATGGTCAAATATCCAGCCTGTAGCCTGTCGCATGTTTAAACAGTTTCCCCAGTGTGAACTCGGTAGTGCGTCACAAGGTGGGATGACTGAGAGAATCCACATTGGGAGCAGAAGAATGGCCTTTCTCCAGTGTGGACTCGTCGGTGTGTCTGTAAGTCGGATGACTGACTGAATCTCTTTCCACAATCAGAACAGGCGTACGGTCTCTCCCCAGTGTGAATACGCTGATGTATCATCAGTTGAGATGACTGAATAAATCCCCTTCCACAGTCTGAGCAGGTGAACGGTCTCTCCCCAGTGTGGACTCGTTGATGCACCTTCAGTTGATATGACCGAATAAACCCTTTCCCACAGTCTGAGCAGATGAACAGCCTCTCCCCAGTGTGAACTAGCTGATGTACCTCAGTTGAGATGACCGAATAAACCCTTTCCCACAGTCTGAACAGGTGAATGGCCTCTCGCCAGTGTGAGTTCGCTGATGTATCTTCAGTTCAGATGACCAAGTGAATCCCTTCCCACAGTCTGAGCAGGCGAATGGCTTCTCCCCAGCGTGAAGTGACTGGTGTCTCCGCAGTTGCGATGACTGAGTGAATCCCTTCCCACAGTCTGAGCAGGTAAATGGCTTCTCACCAGTGTGAACTCGCTGGTGTGTCAGTAGGCTGGATGACCGAAGGAATCCCTTCCCACAATCAGCGCAGGTGAACGACATCTTATCAGTGTGAACTCGCTGTTGTGCATGCAGGTGAGATGAGTGAGTGAAGAGTGAATCCCTTCCCACAGTTCTTTGTCAATTCATAAATCAAATATCAGATGTAGTAAACCCCTTGCACAATCAATGTAGTTGAAGAACTGATCTCCAGTGAATAAATGCTGGTTCTCAGCTCCCCGGATCCAATGGATTTCAGTGAGTTACAACAGAAAACTTCATTTCAGACACAAAGCACTTTTCCAGCTGTGATGACAAAATTCTTCATCTCCAAGGATCAACAGTGATACATTGTTAAATATCTAGTAACTCCTTAAATATCTGGGCAGAGACAGCAAACTGACATGTTGTTCTGTTTAAAATTCCCGTACACAATTTTTGTCATTTCTAACCTGTAAAAAAGATTTACAAAAGACATCAATGAATGAAAGTCATCATTCAGAGAAATGTATGGTCATCCACTTTGTTAGAGGCAATGAGAGTGCAGACTGTTTTCTCAATAGAGAGGAAATAATGTTGAAGAGTAGGAGAATATAAAAGCAAGGATGTGTTGTTGAGTATTTATAAAGTGTGGCCTCACTTGGACTGTTGAGAGCAGATTCAGGCCCCTTAAGTAGAACAGATGTGCTTACATTGCAGAGCGTTCAAAGGAAATATACAAAAATATTTCAGGATTTATAAGGTTTGTCAGATGAAGAACATTTGATGGCTCGGGGCCTCTACTCACTGGAGTTCAGAATAATGAAGGGGCCCTCATTGAAATCTATCGAACATTGAAAAGTCTCGATAGAGTGGATGTGGAGAGTTTGTTGACAAGAGTGGGGGAGTCCAAAACCAGAGGACGCAGCATCAAAATCGAGCATTGTTCTTTCAGAATGGAGATGAGGAGGAATTTCTTTAACTGGAATGTCGTGACTCTGTGGGATTTGCTGCTATGAGTTGCACTGGAGTCCAAATTTGGGTATATTTTCAGGAAGAGGGTGATGGATTCTTGATTAGTTAGGGCAGGAAGGGATATGGGGAGAAGGCAGGAGAGATGGAAATGGATCAGCTGTAATGAAATGGTGGAGCAGACTCGATGGGCCAAACGACCTCATTCTACTCCTGTATCTGATTAATTTTCACAGCCGATATATTATGAAATAATTTTAATCTCCTTTCTGAACTCTGACATCACACTGTTACAGCGAGGATCAACCCAAGTTGGGAGAAAAACTCTCCTTCTAACTGCTCATGATGCCGGCAACTGGTCTGTCCATCTAATTCCCCAACAGATTTCCTGTCTGTGTGAGAATGGGAATTTCAATCTGTGACTTAGCTCAGGCTGATTCCTTCCATTAGTATTATTCTCTGTCCCATATTATTCCGAGCTGCGCAGTAACTGAAATGTTCCCACACAGACAGCCTTTGCTGCTGCACAGCTCGTGTTTTGTTGATGCCGTGCTGTTTTCATTATGTTTAAACATTTAACTTTCAGACAAATGCTCGGTCCATACGTTCTGAGAAAAATAAATTAAAGAAAACATTGGTATTATTTCAAGTTCCGGTCATGTACGACAGCACTACAAAGAGCATGTGATGTTACATGGCAAACCCTGGAGAGTTTCAAATTACTCTGCCCCTCCGCACAGGTGATTGATGGTGGAGAGCCCATCACAGGCAATGCCAATGAACATGATGGGGAGGGCAGTCCTTGTTCTCATTGGAGTGTGGCATATTTGTGATGAGAACGCTACAGGTCACTTGTTACCCAGGCCAAAGGTAATTGGTATCATTATGTACCCAAAGCGAATGGTACTAAACAAGTTCTCACAGGTAGAAAGGTCCAGATCAAGATGGAACAAAGGTGATTTCCACAAGGACTAAAGCTGATGTAAGGATTTTGTTTCCTTCTTTTCATACTGACGGCGATTTCTGGAACAAACAGGAGAAAGTCTGCAAATGCTGGAAATCCAAAGCGACTCACACAAAACGCTGCAGGAACTCAGCACCTCAGGCAGCATCTGTAGAAAATTACAAACAGATGGCGTTTTTTGGCAGAAAGCCTTCTGCAGGGCAGAGAAGCACGGGGGAAGGTGCCAGAAGAGAAATGTGGTGGGGGAGGGGAAGAGGCGAGCTGGAATTTGATGCCAGGTGGGTGGGGAAGGTCAAGAAAGGGTGGGCTGGAGAATAAAGAATCTGATAGGAGGGGAGAGTGGACCAGAGAGAGGGCGTGAGGAGGGTCCCGGGAGGAGTGTAGGAAGGTGAGAAGTACAAGGTCAGAGTGGGGCATAGAGGAGGGTGACGGTAATTTGTTCTCCTGAGTGGAAATCGATGTTCATGCCATCAGATTGGAGGGTACCCAGACAGAATATAACGTGTTGCTCCTCCACGGGGAGAGGAGATCATCTTGGCACAAGAGGAGCCCACGGATCGACACGGCGGAACAGGACTGGGAATGAAGAATTAAAATGCTTGCTGACTGGTAAGTCAGACTTGTGGAGGATGGTGCGAAGTTGCTCCTAATTGATGACTGCACCCTCAGGGTGGCGGAGCAATAACTTATATTCTGCCTTGGTACGAGTGCACCAGTCTTGTCTGTTTGAATCCAGAGCCCAAGAAAAGCTCTATTTCGTGTCTCAGACGTCTTTGACCCCCTGAAGAACTGTTTCTGAGTGACAGCTAAGATCCACCTGCAATTCCTCGGCCCACTTTCCCAACTGGTCTCGATCCCACTGTAACTTTAGACAACCCTCACTTTCTCCACACACCGGTTTAGGTGACATCCACAACCTCACTAATTGTTTGATCTGCATTCTCCAAATAATTAACACATATCATTGTCCAGTTGTAAGCGGATGAATTTACTTTCTCTTTCATCTCCCAGGGGGACGAGACTGCCTGGATCCGGGGTGGGGGGGGGGGGGTGCAGGTAAACACGTGCTTTCAGAGTCTGAGCCGGTGAGGAAGCCGTGAGTGGCCAGTCCACAAGACAAGACAGCAGATCCCCTCGGCAATCAAACCGACCCTCATCAGGCCTTTCCCTCCGTGTCCAATCCCCCTCTCAGTGCGAACTCAATCGCCACTGCCACTCCTTCAATGGGGCGACTGAGTCGTGCAGACGGTGTGAAACCACCTCATTTGCGTCGGGACCATTTCCATTCCACCCATCCCCAGGCAAAGGAGCTGGTTTTAAATTTGTTTTTACATTGGTTTATTTCTGATTTTAAAAGTTGTCATTTCTGTGTACTGATGTCTGTTTGTCATCCTGAGCAGTTCTGCCTGAAGTTGTTTGGCCTGATTGTTTCTTGGTGAAATTTGACAATGGCGTCACCCCGGGTTTGGACCATGTCCGTAACTCAACAGGAACCGTCCCTGCTCCCACTCCAGGCTCAGCTGAGAGTGACTGGACTGGCACTGGAGACGGCCCAGTCCCTGACCTCCCAGACTGCACCGTCGGGTAAACCCCGTTACAACTGGTACCAGGATCTCCCAGAATAAAGGACGAGACCTTGTCTGGCATCTGCTGGCTCTGAGATATCTCTACCAACCCGTACAAGTACAACACTGACACCCCCCCCCCCCAGCGCCGACACCTACCGTCAGTGGGTCCATCACCAGGGGCACACATCATGTTCGCTGGCGGCAACAAACCAGCCCGAAGACCCCGGTCTCCGGTTGGCAGCAGCTCATTTGAGGGACCCGCCATTTGAGCTCCACCTCATTCGGGGGCAGACGTTTTGTGGGTGGGTGAAGCTCATTTCACACTCCTGTGACCCTCTGAGTGAAGAGGTATCCCCTCATGTGCCCCGTAAACTCCGCACCTTTCACCCTTAACCCCATGTCAAGTATCTCTCTGCTGAGACTCACGGAACACTATCCCAACACTGAGTGTTGCTTCATCAAGCAGCTTTATTCTTTATTACCTGCCGGGGGTAAGTTCACCTCCATTCGCACCAGGGATGGGAGGGGACTTCAAACACAGCGTTTACAAAATATTCCTTCTGTCCCCTCGTTTCGGTCACATGTAAGAGTAAAAGAATCATAATCTGATTATTATTACTCTAATGGTTATTCCATAATGTAAAACCGTATTCTCTCATCCAGATTCCAAAAATGGCTTCCTGAGGGGTTATCATTGTGGAAATGTACAATGTAAACCAGTATCCCACCATCGTCCCAGAGTCCCAAATGGCCACCGGCTTCCTGAGGGGTTATCATTGTGGAACTGTACAATGTAAACCAGTATCCCACCATCCTCCCAGAGACCCAAATGGCCACCGGCTTACTGAGGGGTTATCATTGTGGAACTGCTCTCCCTCCCACTTCTCTCATTCTATCTGCTGCCTCTCAAATATAGTCCATCAGATGAGTTACATTTTCAGATTTGTCTGGTGTATTGGTGCAACATTCTTCTCCAATTAAAGCACACATATCCCAATTTTTATCTGATATAAAGTCTCGGGTGGCTGGAAAACGATGCTGGAGAGGCAGTGATGGGAGACAAAGAAATGGTAGACATACTGAAAAAGTATGTTGTGTCTGTCTTCACAGCAGAATGGTGGAACTTCCGGGTGTCAGGAGTCAGAAGTGTACAAAGTTACCAGAACCAGAGTGAAGGTTCTTGAGGAACTGGAAGGCCAAGTTAGATAAGTCACGTGACCCAGATGGTGTACACCCCAGCTTTCTGAAAGAGGTGGATAAAAAGATTGTGGCCCCATTAGTAATGAACATTCAGGAATCACAATGTTCCGGAATGGTTCCTCAAGAATGTAATATTGCCAATGTCACACCACTTTTCAAGAAGGGAGAGAGGCAGAAGAAAGGAAACTATAGGCCAGTTAGTCTGTCCGCAGTGATTGGGAAGATGTTGGAGTCGATTATTAATGATGAGGTCTGAGAGTACCGTGTCACAAGATAAAATAGGCCACAGTCAGCATGGTTTCCTGAAGGGAAAACTTTGCCTGACCAACCTGTAGAAATTATTTTAAGAAATAACAAGCAGGACAGACAAAGTAGAATCGATTGATGTTGTTCACCTGGATTTTCAGTCAGCTTTTGACATGATGTCACACACGAAACTGCTTTAACAACCCACGAGCCCATGGTATTACCGGAAAGATTCCAGCATGGACAAAGCCGTGGCTGACTGAGAGGAAGCAAAGAGTGGGTGTAAAGGGAGCCTCTTGACGACTGGGTTCCACAGTCGTCTGTGTTGGGACTGATACTCTTTCTGTTAAATGTCACTGATGTGCATGATGAAATTGATGACCTTGCTGCAAAGTTTACAGGTGCTATGAAGATGGTTAAGGGTCAGGTCGTTTTGAGGAAATAGACTATGGAAGGTCTTCAACAGATGAGGAGAATGGGCAAAGAAGTGGGAGATGGAATACAGTGTCAGCAAAGGGTATCAGCGTGCACTTTGGTAGAAGAAATGAAAGGGCTGACTATTTTCCAAATACTTCCTAACGGTCAATTTGCAGATTGAGTCTGTGGTGAAGAAGGCAAATGTAATGTCATAATTCATTTCAAGAGGAATAGAATATAAACGCAGGGATGTAATGTTGAAATTTTTGTAAGCACTGGTGAGGCCTCACTGGGAGTACTGTGAGCAGTTTTGGACTCCTTATCTGAGAAAAAGATGTGCTGAAACAGGAGAGTATCCAAAAGAAATTCACGTAAATGATTCCCAAATTAAATATGTTGTCATATGAAGAGTATTAGATGGCTCTGGGCCTGTGTTGAGTGGAATTCAAAAGAATGAGAGCAGACCTAATTGAAATATATCAAATAGTGAAAGGATTAATAGAGTGAATATGGACAGGATGTTTCCTATTTTGGGACAGTCTAAGACCAAAGGACACAGCCTCAGAATAGAGGGGTGTCTTTAGAATGGAGATGAGGGGGAATTTCTTTAGCCAGAGAGTAATGAATCTATGGACTCTATGGATAGTGAATCATAGGCAGCTGTGGAGACCAAATCTTCATGTACATTTAAGGCAGAGGTTGATAGTTTCTTGATTGGTCAGGGCATGATGGGCTACCAGAAGAAGGCAGGAGATTGGGGCCAAGAGGGAAATTGGAGCCGCTAAAATGAAATAGCGGAGAAGACTCGATGGGCCAAATGGCCTAATTCTGCTCCTATATCTGATGGTCTTAAAGCAACCTCTCAGTAAACATCAGCAAGAGCCAGGAGCTAATTATTGACTTCAGGAGGAGGAACCAGGAGGTCTGTGAGCCGGTCCTCATCAGAGATCAAAGGTGGAGAGGGTCAGCAACCTTAAATTCCTCAATGGCATCACTTTCCAGGATCTGTCTTGAGCCCAGCATGGAAGTGTAATTACGAAGAAAGCACAGCAACATCTCCATTTCCTTAGAAGCTTGCAAAGATTCAGCATGACATCTACAACCTTGACTAACTTCTGCAGGTGTGTGTGGAGAATATGTTCAGTGGTTACATCATGGCCTGGTATGGAAACACCAAAGCCCTTGAAAGGAAAATCCTGCAGAAATTAGTGGATATGGCCCAGTACATCACGGGTAAAACCCTCCCCACCACTGCGCACATTTCTCTGGTGCGCTGTCATAGGAAAGCTACAACTATCATCTAGGAACCCACCAAGTGAAACATGATCTCTTCTCACTGATGCCATCAGGAAGAAAGTGCAGGAGTCTCTGGACCCACACCACCAGGTTCAGGAACTGTTATCACCCTTCAAACATCAGGTTCTTCAAACAGAGGAGATAATCTTACTCAAATTCAATTGCTCCATCACTGAACTGTTCCTATAACCCATGGACACATTCACGGATTCTTCATCACCTGTTCATGGTAATTATTTATTACTTTTTTTTTCTTTTGTATTTGCACAGTTTGTTGTCTTTTGCACAGTGTATTTTGTCTACAATGTTGGGTTCGGGCTTTCATTGATTCAATCATGATTCTTTGATTTACTGAGTTTGTCCGAAAAAAAATCTCAGGATTGAACATGGTGACATGCGTAAAAATCGATAATAAACTTACTTTGTAAATTTTGAATTCTACATTTAAATTACTCTCTCAAACACACATGTGCGTTGTAATTTCTAAAGGTTCAGCATCGACTGGCTAAATGATTTGGCTCTGATCAGAATGATCGTCCCATCACAATGACCCCTCTTCTGAGGTACTGCAGCTACAGGAAAGATTCCTGAATCAAACTGGGATCTCTGTTTCAAGCGTGCACGCACACACACAGACACACAGCTGTGATGAAGAGCTTTGAGGGAGTTGGTCCTGACTAGAATCAACTCCTGTCTGTCCATGGACCTGGACCCACTGCAATTTGCCGATCGCTGCAATATGTCTACAGCAAATGCAATCTCACTGACTCTCCACTCAGCCTTAGATCACCTGAACAATAGCAATACACAAGTCAGGCTGCTGATTACAGCTCAGCGTTCAACATAATCAGACCCTCAATTGTAATCAACAAGCTCCAAAACCTGGGCCTCTGTACCTCCTTCTGCAACTGGATCCTCACCAGGAGACCCCAGTCTGTGTGGATCAGAAATAACATCTCCTCCTTGCTGACAATCAACACTGGCACACCTCAACAATGCGTGCTCAGCCCACTGCTCTACTCTCTCTGCACCACGTCTGTGTGTCTACTCATCTAAAAACTTGCTGACAACCCAACTATTGTTGGTGGAATTTCAGACGGTGACGAGGAGGAGTACAAGAGTGAGATAGATCAGCAAGTTGAGTGGTGTCACAGCAACAACCTTGCATCAGCATCATGAAGACAAAGGAATTGATTGTGGATCCAGGAAGGGGAAGTCGAGGGAACACACACCAGTCCTCATCGAGGGATCAGAAGTGAAAAGGGTGAGCAGTTTCCATTTCCTGCCTGTCAACATCTCTGAGGAACTATCCTGGGCCCAACATATTGAGGCAGTTACAATGAAGGCACAACATCGGCTATATTTCATTCGGAGATTGAGGGGAATCAGTCTGTCAATAAAGACACTTGCAAATTTCTACAGATGTACTGTGGAGAGCATTCTAACTGGTTGCATCACTGCCTGGTGTGGAGAGGCCACTGCACAGGATCGGAAAATGCTGCAGAAAGTTGTAAACTCAGCCAGCTCCTTCATGGGCACTGGACTCCACAGCATCCAGGACACATTCAAAAGATGATGCCACAAAAAGGTGGCATCCATCATTACGGACCCCCATCACCCAGGACATGCCTTCGGTTCATTGCTACAAGACCCTGAAGAGTCACTCAATGTCTCAGGAACAGCTTCTTCCCTCCACCGTCAGACTTCTAAATGGACAATGAACTCTAGAATACTTCCTCAGTATTTTCCTCACGTTTGCCACTACATTTCAAATTTAATTTTATAAATACTTGTTCTAATTTATAGTTTTTATTACTATGTATTGCAATGTACTGCAGACACAAAGGATCAAATTTCACCACATATGCAGATAATATTAAACCTGATTCTGATAAACAAACACACACAGCTGGGCTCAGACATACAACACTCCCACATTCCTCCCTTTGTGACACCCTGCTTGCTCCGTGGCCCCCGGTATGAAGCTCAAACTGTTGCAACACCTGCCCTTTAAAATCATGGCTGAGGCTGTGTTGTGTCTGTTCACTGTTTAAGTTCGATATTAAATGAAGAGCATTGAATGGGAAGGAAGGTTTGAATAGAAGAATAAAGATCTCCTCTGAAGGTATATGGGGTCCTGGTGAGAGCGTACATGGAACACTGTGCACAGGTCTGGTCTCCCTCCCGGAGTCAGCCTGTGGGATGAAGGGAATGAAGAGATTTCCCAGATTGATTTAGGAGGTGAGGTAGTGTCCTCGGAGAGATTATACTGACCGGGCCTGTCTCAGAATTAGAGAAATAAAAGGCCGTCTGACTGAGACAGTCACAGCCTCACAGGGTATTGACAGTCTTGAGGGAGAAATGATGTTTCCTTTGGCTGTGGTGAGGAATGGGGGTCACAGAATCCGAGTTCACCTCAGCACGACTGAAATGAGGAGGAATTTCCGCATCCAGAGGGCAGTGAATCTTTGGAATTTTCTCCACAAGGTTTCTAAAATCGAAGGACAAGTTTTGGGGCTCTGCGATGCTGGGAACGTTGCGCGAAAGTGGCGCTGAGGTCAAAGATCAGACATGTTCCGAGTGAAAGGCATTAAAGACGGAAAGTCTGTTTATTTGTTTCTGAAGTCCGAGTTTACCTTTGCGCCTGGTTCTCCCTGGGCCTTCAGCCTGTCCTTTAACACAGGGGAGCGCTCACACACCGGAGTTCCATCGGCAGACGCTGTGGGCCAGCACCCGTATCCCAGCAGCAGGAGACAGGACCGGGAGGAACCTCCCGACGGCAGGCCCCGACCCACGGCGGGGAAAGACCGGGCACCCCCTGTGTGTTTGAAACATCTCACGGAATCTCCGCCCGAATCTTCACCTCCGCCATCGGAAGGATTCAAAACTCCGGCCGCTGTTGCAGCCTTTACCCGGGGAGCTGCTCCCAGTCTCGGGTCTCTCACCGGGTCCACTCGTTCCCGGTTCCAAACTTCGGTCCGCCCACTGACACTCCTCAGCCGATGGAGGCAAGAATCTCCCAGTGATGTTCTCTGACTGGCTGTGAGTGTGTCTGAGGGCGGGCTGCTGCCGGGAGCTGGAGCTGTCAGTCAAGGTTTGATATCAGAAACAAAGCAAGTTCCCAAAGGCTCAAAGTTCAAAGTAAAATTTATTATCAGAGTACATGTAAGTTGCCACATACAACTCCTACAAACATACAGAGAAAAGCTACAGAACGGTAACTATATCTGGATCACTGAAAGATCAACCAGAGTGCAGAAGACAACAAACTTCGCCAATGCAAATAAACAACGAGAACATGAAATAACCGCAGCGGCTGCCGATAGATGTCCGGTGCACTCAGCGCTCCCTGTTCAATCTGACAGGACAAGAAACAGTGAAGCACAAAGGTAAACACGTGTTTCAGAAAATAAGAAATAGAGAAGGTGTGGCCATTCGGCCCCTTGCACCTCTTCTGCCCTTCACTCAGAACATGCTTGACTTATGACCTCAGCACCACTTTCCTGCAACTTCCCATCACCGCTGAGCCCCAGGATATGTCCATTCTATTTCTAATCCTTGTGGAGATAATTGCAATGATTCACTGCACTCTGGGTGAGGAAATTTCTCCTCATCTCAGTCCTGCTGAGTTCTCCTCGGATTTTGAGTCTGTGACCGCTGGTTCCACACCTTATGGGAAACATCATTCCAGCCCTTCCGCTGTAAATATCCTGTGAGATTCTATTTCTCTAATTCTGAGACAGGATTGCGATCTGTCTCTGTCAAACCACCTCTTATTTCACTCATTTTGAGAAAATCCCAGTACGATGATTTGTTGTGGGAGCATCTGTATGGACAGCAGGTGAGTGCAGTTATCCTGTGTTGTTCCACAGCCTGATGGTTGAGGGGTAGTAACTGTTCCTGACCCTGGTGGGGCGAGTCCTGAGGCTCTTGTACCTTCTACCTGATCACAGCAGTGAGAAAAGAGCCTGCCTGTGTGGTGAGCCTGATCACAGCCGCCTGTATCACCGTCCCCTCTGGCCTGCACTATCTAGGACCAAAGGGATTGTGGAGAGTAAATGTGGTACTCTGTCGAGTATCACTGTGATCCGTCCCCTCTGTCCTGCCCTATCCGGGACCAAAGGGATTGTGGAGAGTAAATGTGGTACTCTGTCGAGTATCACTGTGATCCGTCCCCTCTGTCCTGCCCTATCCGGGACCAAAGGGATTGTGGAGAGTAAACTTTTTACTTTGTCGAGTATCACTGTGATCCACCCCCTCTGGCCTGACCTATCCGGGACCAAAGGGATTGTGGAGAGTAAATGTGGTACTCTGTCGAGTATCACTGTGATCCGTCCCCTCTGGACTGCCCTATCCGGGACCAAAGGGATTGTGGAGAGTAAATGTCGTTCTCTGTCGAGCACTACTGTGATCCTGGATCTCTCCCTGCCCCTTATTACTCTTGTCTGTGATTGCAGTGCGACAATCTCTGGCTCAATGTCCCTTCTTTCTACAAACCCCGTTTCTGTCCGTAGCCAAGTGTCCTCTTCATCTGCACCGTCCACACGATCCTGCCACCCGTTCTGGGTTCTTCGTTGGGACCCGAACTCCATCTCCTCACTACCGGTTCTCTGTGCTCACTCTCGCTTTTCCGCAGTCCCTTTAAAGAGTCAATTGTGCTCCATATTCATCAGAATTTATGTCACCCGGGGCCAGGTCTGACACAGCGAATTGAGATTAGTTAACTTAAAGGAGTGGGCAGGCTTGGGTCTGAGACAGTTTAGAAAAGTCTGCACTGCCAGCTGGACAGACTGATCTGTCCAGGGGTTTGCCGGCATTGGACTCTCACGTAACGAGCGATAAAGTATGCAAGGGATTCTCCTTTTTTTCTGTAGTTATCGGGTAAATTCACCAAAATCCGCATGCAGTCGGGCTGTCATTCAAATGGGTTCCCTTACCTCAGTGACCCACCGTGCCATGACTTGTGTTACATCAGCCCCTCTGGTGGCTCCCGGTCACCTTCGGGCATCTGCCTGGGAAAGGGGATCCCACTCCCTGTCCCGGCCCGAGAGGTTCCATATATAACCCTGAGGAGTGGCACAAGTCTCCGGGCAGGGTCTGGAAAGGGGAGCCCACTCCCTGTCCCCGTCCGAGAGGTTCCATATATAACCCTGAGGAGTGGCACAAGTCCCTGGGCAGGGTCTGGAAAAGGGAACCACTCCCTTTTTCAATGAATTCAGGTGAAGCCCCTGGTCCGGATGCTTATACTGCTGAATTTTTTAAATTCTTTTCTTCTATACTCGCTCCTTGGCTTTGTAAACTTTTTAAAGATGCGTTAACCATAGGTAAATAACCACAATCTTTTTATGATGCCTCCATTTCTCCAATTCTTAAAAAAGATATAGACCCCACTGAATGTGCATCCTATCGGCCAATATCCTTGCTGAATACGGATTCTAAGATTTTTACCAAAATTCTTGCCACTAGATTAGAAAAAGTGTTACCTCAAATTATCTCTGAAGATCAGACCGGATTTATTAAAAACTGTTATTCATCTTTTAACATTAGAAAATTTATTAATATAATTTATACTTCTTCATCTAAAATAGCAGAGTCATTTCCTTCGATGCTGAGAAAGCGTTCGATAGAGTTGAATGGCTATATTAATTTTATACGTGGCAGAATTTTAATTTTAGCTTGAAATTTATATCAGGGATTAAATTAATGTATTATAAACCTTTGGCTTTGGTTCTTACCAATAATCAAAGATCTTTTTTTCAGTTGTCCTGTGGTACGAGGCAAGGCTGCCCTTTAAGTCCTCTATTATTTGACATTGCTTTGGAACCTTTAGCCGTTGCCATTCGTGAATCACCTAATATTTTTGGTATTGGGACATGTAAGTTATCATTATGTGCTGATGATTTGTTAATATACATATCTGACCCTGAGAGATCTATTCCTGCTATTTCATCCTTGCTTGCTCAGTTTAGTAGCTTTTCTGGCAACAAACTGAATTTTAATTAGAGTGAATTATTTCCATTAAATATGAAAGTTCCAATTTATAAAAACTTACCATTTAAAATTGTCACAGATCATTTTACTTATTTGGGTATTAAAATTACCAAGAAACATAAGGGTTTATTTAAAGTTAATTTTTTACATTTAATTGAACAAATCAAGCAACCTGTTACAGGTAGTCCCCATTATCTCTGTCATTGGTTGGTTGAATTAATACCATCAAGTTGATAGTATTACCCATTTTTTTATATTTATTCCAACTATTACCAATTTTTATTCCTAACTCTTTATTTGATATTATTGACTCCAAAATATCCTCGTATGTGTAGCAGAATAAAAAATCCTAGATTAAGTAAAAAATATTTACAGAAGCCTAAGAAGGAAGGTGGTTTTGCTTTGCCAAACCGGAGATTTTACTGTTGGCCAGTTAATATTCAATATTTAATATTTTGGACACAAGAATCGGTCATAGTACCTTGCCCACAATGTGTAAATTTGGAGTGTAAATCTGTACAAGACTTCTCATTGTTTTCTATTTTAGGATCTTCGCTTCCTTTTGCTTTATCTAAACCGAATAAACAAATAACTAATCCTACAGTTAAACATACATTAAGAATATGGTTTGAATTTCGTAAATTCTTTGGCTTGAATAATCAAGCCCTATTATATCCAACTTCTTTTTCCAGCCCTCTTTTATGGACTAAGCCTTTGTATTATGGAAAACAAAAGGTACAACATGTTTTTGTGATCTATTTTTAGATAACAGTTTTATGTCCTTTGAACAGCTATCCAGACTGAAACTCATATTTTTTTTAAGATACTTGCAAGTTTGAAATTTTTTGAATGTTAGCCTTTTCTGAAATTATGTCCAATGGACATTACAGAAAAAAATTCTGGCTCTGAATCCGTGCCAGAAGGGTTTAGTAGCCATCATTTATAATATGATCATGAAAATACAGCCAGGAGTATCAGAAAAAAATTAAGAAGGAATGGGAAAAAGAACTTCATTGTCTTATACTCACAGGGCAGTGGGAGAACATTTTACAATTAATCTATTCTTCTTTTATTTGTGATAAACATGCCTAATACAATTTAAGGTTGTTCATAGGGCTCACATGTCCAAGGATAAACTCGCTCTATTTTATTCTTATGTTAATCCAGCCTGTCACAGATGTCATTCTGAAGTCGCTTTATTGACCCACATGTTCTGGTCTTGCCCCTGTTTGCAAAATTATTGGAAAGATATTTTTGGTATTATTTCAACAGTTCTGAATATCAAATTGCAACCACATCCTTTTACTGCAATTTTTAGTTTACCAATGGTGGATAATAGTCGTTTATCCACCCCCCCCCCCCCAGCTTGGCGGATAATTGCATTTGTTACATTAATGGCTAGAGGATCTATCCTATTGAATTGGAAAGAAATTAATCCTCCAACGATATTTCAGTGGTTTTCTCAAACTATTTCTTGTTCGTTTAGAAAAAATTACGTGTTGTCTTTGACCCTTCAGTTAAATATGAAGAAACTTGAAGACCATTTATTCAACATTTTCATATGAGCTAAACTGACTGTCAGAAACACACTGAGTCTCAGCAATATGCAGAACGGTAAACTTTATTTTTCGAGTCTGCAGAGTCGGACCCAACCAGCTCCTGCTAGATTGAGTGCCAAATTACACTTTGCACAGTTTTTTTATACCCTACTTGTTTACGACTTTGTGAGTTGCACCCATGTGAGGTGCAGACATTCTTCCTTAATCTTATTACAAAATTACAAATGTGATTACCCTTTGGCCCACTTATCAGCCTCAGCGCATTTTGACCGTTATTGTTCAACCGTTAAGCATGTCTTCCCGTTACCCGTATCGCTTCTTTAATCAGCAAGCTATTGTTTCATCCTCATTTTGCAAATTGGTTTATACGTTGCCCTGCAAGTTGCTTTGCACGCTCTTTCTGTGTCAGCACATTCTAAATGGACTCCTTAAGTACCGTCTTTAATTTAATCATTTCTCTCAATCCACCCTTTTTCTTTTTAGAATGTGCTATCAGTTGGGCTTTTGCCACGGGTTTACATAGGCTTCTTCCTCTAGCTCTATTTCCCTTTGTAGGAGTACCTGAACAGGATCAGCTGGGGCCGCTGGTTGCATGACTTGTCTTGCCACCCGAGCTACTAGCTCCCGCAAGCAGGGGATCAGACATGGTAGCAGAAGGAGGACCATCAATCCCCCTCATATAACCCCTAAAGCGGTTCGCCACCAGCCTCCTTTCAACCATCCGTCCAGCCAGTCCCAATACCCCAGCGGCTTCCAGGTCTGTACCGGCACGTGGGCCAGTTTCCTTATTTTATCTGATATTTTTTTGAACCACCTTTCCGTTGTCATCTGTCTTTAAGCAGCAGTTGGTTAGATTAAACTTTCCACATACTTCTCCTTCAGCGCTTCTCAACAATAGCAGTATATACATTACAGTCCCAAAGTTCATTCTGTCCGTCTTTTGAGCTTTAGCACCATCGGGTCTTCTCCCTGGACGCAAGTCCATTCTGCACCTTCTTCGGGCTTTACGGGTCCCTGGATTCTCGCGGCGTGGGTCCACCCTTTTTCTTTTGTCCTTACTGCGGCTTCGGTGGTCAGTAGCACCTGGAATGGGCCTTCCCACTGCGGCTGTAACTTCTCTGGCTTCCAAGTCTTAATCAGGACCCAGTCACCGGGCTGAGTTCGGTGGAGTGCGAAGTCCAGAGCTGGGGTTTGTGCGAGTAACCCCTTCCTGCGCAATTCTGCAAAAGAACGAGACAGTGCCTGTAAATAGTCCCTTACAAAGACATCTCCCCCTTGCAGGGAAGGATAGCCCTCCACCTTGTTCCAATATGGAAGGCCAAACAACATTTCATAAGGGGATACTCCTATATCTTTTCGAGGAGCCGTGCGGATTCTTAGTAGGGCCAGGGGTAGACACTTGGTCCAGGGTAGCTTGGTTTCCATCATTAGTTTTGTCAATTGCGTCTTCAAAGTACTGTTCATCCTCTCAACTCTTCCTGAGCTCTGAGGGTGCCAGGGGGTGTGCAGCTTCCACTGGATTCCTAAGGTGTCACAGATTAGCTGGTGTGATTTTGAGGCAAAGTGTGTTCCCCTATCTGAATCAATAGACCCCATTATTCCATATCTCGGGACTATATTTTCTAATAGGATCCGTGCCACTGTAGGGACGTCCGCTTTAGTGGTTGGGAATGCTTCCACCCACCGAGTGAAGTGATCCACAATTACTAACAGGTACTTCCATCTCTGAACTTGTGGTAGTTCTGGAACGGTCGGACGGCTAGTGTTTGTCCCCCCTTATGGGTGGCACGCATCATTTTCTTGTTTACCTTTTGGCAGGTGTAACAGCCCCACACCTCCTGTTGAGCTAGTGTGAATATCCCTTTACAAACATAGTCCCTTAGGATAGTGTCGCACATAGCTTGCACTCCCCAATGGCTTTGTTGGTGTAGTTGCTGCAGTATATGACGAGTTACTTCCTTATTCAGTACTTGCCGTCCGTCGGGGGTCTTCCACTCGCCTTCTGATGTTTGTCGGGCTCCCAGCTGGCTCATAGCGTCTATTTCTACTTGGGTGAAGACTGGTAGTTTGTTAAGCCCTTCCCTTATTGGTATCAGGGTTAGAAGTCGGACCGTTTTTTCCATTGCTGCCCGTTTGGCTTCTTCATCTGCGAGCCGGTTTCCTATTGCTTCCGGGGCTGTTCCTCATTGATGTCCTGGAACGTGAACCACTGCAATTTCTTGAGGTAGTGTTAGAGCTTCCAGAGTCATGCTTATCATTTGTTAGTGAGCTAATTCCCTTCCCCTGGCTGTTATCAACCCCCGTTCTTTCCAAATCTTTCCGAAGGTGTGTACCACTCCAGAGGCATACTTAGAATCGGTGTATATAGTGCCTATTTTGTTTCTTAACAGTTGCAGTCCCCTCTGCAAGGCATATAGTTCAAAAGACTGGGCTGACCAATTACCTGGGAGCCGGCCGGACTCCACCGTCTCCCTAGTCCTCCCGTTTATAATAGCATATCCACTGTGTCGTACCCCATTGATGCATCTGGAGGAGCCGTCGATATATAGTTCAATTAGGGGAACTTCTTGTAGATCTTCCCTACTTTTTGTCTGAAGGTCTGTTAGCTCCACGCAGTTATGCTCGGTTTCCTCCCCTGTTGATTCCCCGTATAAGAACTGTGCCGGGTTACAACTGTTGTTCTTTTCAAAGCTTAAATCATCCCCGACCATCAGAATGGTGTCGTATTTCAGTATGCAAGAGTCCGTCAACTTTTTGGGCTAAGAGGGTGCTAACGGAGTGCGGGGTATACACCGTCATTCTTCCCCCAAAGGTTAATTTCCGTGCTTCTTCTACTAGTACGGCTGCTGCCGCTACGGCTTGTATGCACGTCGGCCATCCCCGGGATACCGGGTCTAACATTTTTGATAAAAAGGCCACAGGTTGCCGCTTTCCTCCTTTTTCTTGGGTTAGTACTCCTAACGCAGTTCCTTCATTGTTTGTTGCGTACAGCTGAAAGGGCTTTTCCAGTGCTGGCAGTGTTAATACCGGGGCCCGAATTAGTTGCCCTTTTATTTTCCTGAACTTCTGTTCTTCTTCTTCGGTCCAGCTGATTATTCCCCGGTCTTCCTTTGCCAATTTGTCGTACATAAACTTCACCAGGGAGGTATAATTCTCTATCCAAATCCGGCAATAGCCCACTAAGCCCAGAAATTGTCTTATTCCCTTCTTTGTCCTGGGAAGCGGTATTTTAGTTATTCCCGCTATTCTTTCTGGGGTTATTTGGTGGTGCCCTTTACTGACTCTGTGTCCGAGATATGTTATTTCCTTCTCGACAAATTGCAGTTTCTTCTTGGACACCCGCAATCCTTTTTTCTCCTAGGTAATTCAGGAGTCTTATAGTATCGTCTCGCACTACCTCCTCTGCTGGTCCCGATAGTAGTAGGTCATCGACATACTGTAATAGTTGGTTCTTTTCGGTACAATGGAATCCAGCCAATACTTGCTCCAGTACCTGTTCGAATAGGTTTGGGGACTCCGTGAACCCTTGGGGCAAGACGGTCCACCGGAGTTGTTTCTTCCGCCCAGTGAAGGGATTTTCCCATTCAAATGCGAACATAACTCGGCTACCTTCCTCCAACGGGCAACTCCAAAAGGCATCTTTTAGATCTATCACACTGAACCATTCATGTTCAGGAGGTATTTTGCTCATTAATATATAGGGGTTAGGCACTACCGGGTATCGTGTTTGGACTACCGCATTTAAGCCTCTCAGATCTTGAACCATTCGATACGTGCCGTCGGGGTTTCGGACCGGTAGGATGGGGGTATTAAAGGGTGACATACATTCTTCCAGGAGTCCATCTGATACTAATGTCTCAATTACAGGTTGTAATCCCCTCCTCCCTTCCATGGCAATGGGATATTGCCGTCTTCTCACCGGGCGGCTGTTTGGCAACAGGGTGATTTTCAGTGGGGTGATGTCCAGGCCGCCCCGATTACCTTCTTGATACCAGACACTGGCCTTGCTTCCCTTTTCTCTTTGTTCTCTGAGTTTACTTGGCGGATGGTTTGAACCATTACTTTCGCTGCCTTTTTCTGATTTTCCTCATCTCTCTGGACATAGACCTTTTGGGCCTGTCTAAGTAATTCACTTAGTGGTTTTTCGTTCCAATCTTCCTGTTTCTCAAGCTTCTTCCGGATGTCTTGCCATGCTTTTGATACAAATTCAATTCGTATGAATTGTTCGCCTACTGCCGAATTAGGGTCCACCCCCGCATACTGTTGCACATTTTTCCGCACCCTATCGAGGAAGTCGGTTGGGCTCTCATCTTTCCCTTGGTGGTTTCCAAACGCCTTGGCAAAGTTGTGACCTTTTGGCACAGCCTCCCTTATTCCCTTAATGATGTACTCTCGCCACTGTCGCATATTGCGTCTTCCCTCTTCTGCTTGTTTGTCCCACTGTGGGTCGTTTACTGGAAATTTCCGGTCCCCCGGTAACTCATTCGGCTGTTCCCTTTCCCAAATTGATATTGCAGCTTGTCGTATCATTTGCCTCTCTTGTGCAGAAAATAGCGTTCCCATAATCGCATGCATTTCTTCCCAAGTGTAAACATTAGGTCCTAAGAATTGATCCAACTGTTCTGCCAGTCCCATTGGATCTTCTAATAAAGTTTTCATATCTTTCTTAAATCCTCGTTCTTCGGTACTTGTCAGAGGGACGTTTACAAATCCTGTCCCTCCTCGTGCTCCTCCCATTAGAACCTCTCGAAGGGGATACATCGATACCTCTTCCCTTTTTGATTCGTCCTTCTTTTTCTTATCTGCTCCTGTCACACTCCTTGTTTCGATCCTTGCCTTTGCTTTTTCCCTAACATCCCTCTCTTCCCTCTCCGGGTCTATTTCTTCTATTTTTTCACTTTCTTCACGTCCTCCCTCTGCTCCCGCAAGGGGCGCAGAAGGCTGGACATAGGGAGGGGGTAAATGATCGAGTGGGTCCCACTTCCGCTCCCCTTTAATGCCCAATTTAAAACTCTTTGTTGTTACTCCTGGCCAGGGAGCCCAACAAAAAGCATAAGCAATTTCTTCCGGTTTTACATTTGGTTTTGAATTAACGTAAATGTTTAAGGCTTGTCGTACCCAATCCTCCTCAGACCCAAGCCGCGGCCACCAGACCGCAGGTTTTTCTATCGGCTGTTTCGACCAAATTAAACAGTACTGTATCATTTTTTTTCTTTTGTTTCCCTCTTAGTCTTCCACATCCCCAATTCTCAAACATTCTACCGAGGGGGCTATCAGGAGGAACCCCCGGGTATGGTCCGGGTCTTTCCGTTTCCTCTTTCTTTTTAGAGCCACCCCCTCCCATCTTATTCCGCTCTTACTTAATCCCGCACCCTTCTACTGCAACAGTAGGCACTTTACCCGGTGCGTCCCAAGGACTTTTATCAGGAGGACCCCCGGGTAGCTATCCCGGTCTTCTCCGTCCTTACTTATTCCCGCACCCTTCTACTAAAATAGTAGGCACTTACCCGGTGCGTCCTGGGGACTTCCAGTACCAGGTACTGTCCCCTTCTCCCCGTTTACCGCTCTGCGCTGTCCGGATATCACTCGCTCAAGCCGCGTCGGAGCGACGAGCAAGGAGTCAGGGACCGCCAAACTCGGCGGGGTGCACCGTCTCCGATGTCCTTCCTCGTGTCCACCGCGGCCGGAGTGTGGATCCCGGACGAGCCCCCACGTTGTCAGAAACACACTGAGTCTCAGCAATATGCAGAACGGTAAACTTTATTTTTCGAGTCTGCAGAGTCGGACCCAACCAGCTCCTGCTAGATTGAGTGCCGAATTACACTTTGCACAGTTTTTTTATACCCTACTTGTTTACGACTTTGTGAGTTGCACCCATGTGAGGTGCAGACATTCCTCCTTAATCTTATTACAAAATTACAAATGTGATTACCCTTTGGCCCACTTATCAGCCTCAGCGCATTTTGACCGTTATTGTTCAACCGTTAAGCATGTCTTCCCGTTACCCGTATCGCTTCTTTAATCAGCAAGCTATTGTTTCATCCTCATTTTGCAAATTGGTTTATACGTTGCCCTGCAAGTTGCTTTGCACGCTCTTTCTGTGTCAGCACATTCTAAATGGACTCCTTAAGTACCGTCTTTAATTTAATCATTTCTCTCACTGACTTTTCCTGAACCTGACTTTTATTGTCCTTAATTATTTGGATGGAGGTGCGGAGTTATTGACGCTACTGTGTATAGTTGATATAATGCAATGGCCCATGTCGGTTAGGATTTTTTTCATTTTTTTGGCGGGGGAGGGGTTCTTATTTTCTCCATTTTTTGTAACCACCATGAGTTTGGGAGGTTATTATCATCTATTTGTATTTTTACCTTAACCTATTAATTATGTACTCTCAAGCTCTTTGTATTCATGTTTCATTTATGCTTGTTTAAAATCTAGAAAAAGATTTAAAAAGGACTATTCTGTGGAAAGGATGGAATAGGCGCAACGGGCCGAATGGCCAGACATGTTCCTGGGTTATTTTCTAAAGCACGAGTTTACCTTTGCGCCTTGTTCTCCCTTGGTTTTCAGCCGTTCGGATTGCACAGGGGAGCGGTGAGAGCTCCGGAGATCCACCGGCAGCCGCTGCGGGGCAGCTCCCGTCTCCCAGCAGGAAGGGACGGGTCTGGGAGACAACTCCAGACAACAGGCCCCGATCCTCGGCGGGGAAAGGCCGGGCGCCTCCGTGTAGCTGAAACATCTCACGGAATCTCCGCCGGTCGCTTCAGCTCTGCCTTCGAAAGGATTCACGACCCGCCGGTGGTGCAGCCGAAACCCGAGGCGCAGCTCCCGGTCTCCGGCCCACTCGGTCCCGGTCCAAACAGCGTCCCGCCCACTGACACCCCTCAGCCAATGGGATCATCCCTTTCCCAGCGGTTATCTCTGATTGGCTGTGTGTGTGTAAGGACGGGCTGCTACTGGGAGCTGGAGATGTCAGTCACAGTTTGTTCCCAGAATTAAAGGAAAATCCCCGAAACTCAAATTTCAAAAATAAATGTTATTATCAGAGTTCAGATACGTCACCACATTCAACCCCGAGAAGCATTTTCCTGCGGACATACTTAGAAAAAGTATAGAATAGTAACGATAACAGAAGCAGGCAGTGAAAGATCAGCCAGAGAGCTGAAGGTAACAAACTGTGCAAAAACAGAGAAACACCGATAAAATCACAAGAGCATGAAATAACCGGAGCGGCTGCTGATGGATCTCCGGAGCTCTCACCGCTCCCCTATGCAATCCGACAGGCGGAAGGCCAAGGGAGAACAGGCGCAAAGGTAAATTCGTGATTTAGATAATAAGCCACAGGAGCAAGCGTTGCCATTCGGCCCGTTGCACTGTTCTGCCCCTCAAGCAGAACGTGTTGAACTTTGACTTCAGCGCCACTTTCCTGAAACGTTCCCAACATCGCCAAGCTCCTAAATATGTCCGTTTAATTTAGGAAACTTGTGGAAAAAACTCCAAATATTCACTGTATTGTGTTGGAGAAATTTCTCCTCATCTCAGTCCTGCTGAGGTGGCCTCGGATTTTGAGACTGCGATCCCTGGTTCCACTGCCCAGCCAGGAAAAACATCATTCCTGCCCCTACCCTGTAAATACCCCATGAGACTGTGTCTGTCTCAGTCAGGAAGCTTCTCCATGTGAACCTTGTGTTAATGAAATTGGTGACAGTTCTTTCAGACCAGCAGCTTTGACCACAAGAACACCAGGCAGTGGTCAGCACGGAATGTCCTACAGTTATGCAGGAGAAGGACTGGATGGACACAGTGGAGTGGTTCCCTGAGCAGACAGCCCAGACCATCTGGCAGAATGCCTCATCACCAGATCTCTCCAACGGGCAGCAAGACCTCAGCTGTCTGGCGGCGATTCGGGCCCCTCCCAGTCTGATCCTTGCTGCATGCCCGGAGATCACTCCCACAGCGCGCTGCCCCGAGATTACTGCAGTGGAGACGAGAGGGTCCCCTCCCAGTTTGATACTTGCTGCATCAGACGGTCACTCACCTCTTTGCGGACTGTGGGCTGGCGAAGCTCTGTGGAGAAAGATGCAAGGGCCTGTGCCACAGCAGCTGCGCGGCAGAAGGCTCACTGATCCTCGGGCTGTTCCCAGGACGCGCAGGAAAACGGACAGCGAGTGCTGCTGGAAGATCATCTATTCGGGGAAAGATGCACAAAACTTGTTGGCCTGCCATCACACCGAGATGTCGGGAGAGCAGGGTCTACCAAACTGGGGTCCACGGTTACTGGTATTGGTCTTTGGCATAAAAAAAACGTTTGAGGACCGCTGTCGTACAGGAATGCTGCCGAATGTCACATTCCAGACTACAGGGACACCATTGGAACTACAGGGATCCTCTACACTGGACAGGGAGAGGCCGGGTTGGCTGAGGAAGCCTCACAGTTACTGTAGTAGTGAACAACCCCAGGGATGCACATGGCTTCTCCTTTCAGCGCAGGACATCAATCGTCTTCCAGGGGAAGGTCCTTCCGACCGCAGGGATGGGGCCTTTGGAGATTCAGCTGACGTTTTTGTCGCACTGGGATTTTACAAGATGGGGTTGCTCACACACTAAACATAGAAATGGTCAGAATTTCCACTGAACACATCCAGCAAAACCATGTTGATTCCCGGAGCAAACACGAAGAAATATGCTGATGCTGGAAATTCAAACAACACACACAAAATGCTGGTGGGACACAGCAGGTCAGGCAGCATCTATAGGGAGAAGCACTGTCGATGTCAGGACTGACTGAAAGCAGAGATAGTAAGAGATTTGAAAGTAGGAGGGGGAGGGGGAAATGCGAAATGATAGGAGAAGACCGGAGGGGGTGGGGTGAAACAGAGAGCTGGAGAGGTGATTGGCAAAAGGGATACAGATCTGGAGAAGGGAAAGGATCATGGGACGGGAGGCTTCGGGTGAAAGAAAGTAGGAGGGGGAGCACCAGAGGGAGATGGAGAACAGGCAGTGATGGGGAGAGAGAGAGAAAAAAAGACAAACAACTAAATATGTCAGTGATGGGGTAAGAAGGGGAGGAGGGGCATTAACGGAAGTGAGAGAAGTCAATGTTCATGCCATCAGGTTGGAGGCTGCCCAGGTGTTGTTCCTCCAAGCTGAATGTGGCTCCATCTTGACAGTAGAGGAGTCCATGGATAGACATATCAGACTGGGACTGGGACGCGGAATTAAAATGTGTGGCCACTGGGAGATCCTGCTTTCTCTGTCGGACCGAGCGTAGGTGTTCAGCGAAACGGTCTCCCAGTCTGCGTCGGGTCTGACCAATATATAAAAGGCTACACCGGGAAGACCGGACGCAGTATACTACACCAGCTGTCCTGATGAAGGATCTCGGCCCGAAACGTCGACAGTGCTTCTCCCTACAGCTGCTGCCTGGCCTGCTGTGTTCCACCAGCATTGTGTGTGTGTTGTGTGATTTCCCCGAGTCTGCAGCGCGCGTAGTGGACAATCGCGGTACTGCAGGGGATCAGCAGCTCCCGAAAGTGAAAGCATTCTGAATCAGGAAGTGCTGGGAGTTAACATGGCTTCGAAAGGACAGGTCGAGAGTTTGAGCGAGGAGGCAATTTGTCCCATCTGCCTGGATTTCTTCATCGATCCGGTTACACTGGAGTGCGGACACAACTTCTGTCGCTCTTGTATCACACGGTGTTGGGAAAGGGAGGAGAGAAACTCCTGCCCGGAATGTAGAGAGGAGTTTGCTGACCGCACCCTCAGGGCCAGTCGGGCCTTAGCAAATCTGGCTGAAAAAGCTCGAAATCTAAACCTGAATCCGAAAGGGAAGGAAAGTAAACGTCACTGCGAGGAACATGAGGAAGAACTGAAGCTGTTTTGCGAAACGGACAAGACACTGATCTGTATGATCTGTGCAGTGGCGGAGGAACACAGAGAGCACCGCTTCAGGCCGATTAAAGAAGCTGTTAAAAAATACATGGTAAAAACTAACGTTAATTTAATACTTCACACATTTCCTTTGTCCTACATAGCATCACACGAGACTCCATAACCAACACATCAATCTTTGCAACTTTCACTGACGCCTGCAAGCGGAACAAGTGCTACACCTGACTCCTAACCTCCTCCCTCGTCACCATTGAGGGCCGCAAACAGCTCAGTTCCTCCCGTTTCTTCCATGGTCGATTGTCCTCTCGTATTAGATTCCTTCTTCTCCAGCTCTTTACCTCTTCCACCTGTCCCCTCTCAGCTTCTCACTTCATCAGCCTCCCCCACGTTCCCCCTCACGTTGTCTCACCCGTCACCTGTCAGCTGGTTCTTGTCCCCAACCTTTTTATTCTGGCTTCTGTCCATTCCTTCCCAGTGCTAATGAAGGGTCTCATCCCGAAACACCGGCTGTTTATTTCCCCTGAATAGATGCTGCCTGACTCACTGAGTTCCTCCGGCATTTTCTGTGATAATCGGGTTTGATCACCTGTTTCTTTTGATGCATCTTTGTTTCTATTTCCTTCGCTCTCTGACTTCCAGGATCAGCTAAAATCTTCCTTAGACTCTCTCACAAAAAAGGAATCAGACTTCCAGGAAAAGGAGCAGCAACAGAAAGAGAAGATTTCTGGAGTTCGGGTGAGGCTTCCTGAGCGGAATTTCTGATATTACTGTCGGGTTTTGCTCCCTTTAATGCAGAATAGCCGAGTATCGCAGCTCCAGTGACCTGGGATCGATCCTGACCTCTGGTGCTGTCTGTGTGGAGTTTGCATGCTCCCCCTGTGACCACGAGAGACTCCGACACATCTCAAGGACATGCCGGATGAATGGCTAATTACCGTTAACCCTGTAAAGGTGGGGAGGGTGTGCGTGAATCAGATGGGAGTTTATGTGTCAATAAGTGAGAGTAGGTTTCAGGAAAACGTGAGGGAATGGTGTTGACGGGAATGCTCTCAGAAGTAGCATAGACTCCAATAGACCGAACTGAACGACAAAAGGAAACAGAGCACAGCAATGCAGTATATTAATCTTCACCTTTCATTCGACAGGAACAGTCACACAGCCTTCAGTCCCACGTCACATCCCAGTTTGCTGAACTGCGCCAGATTATCACTGAGAAAGAGCAGAGCTTACTCAGGGATCTCAGGGAAGAAGAGAAGAGGATTCTCAACACAATGGAGAAAAATCTTCTAGCACTTCAAGAGAATATAAGGAGTATTCAGGAGGAAATCACTAAGTTAAAGGAACAGATGGATCAGAAAGATGGTGTGATATTTCTCAAGGTGAGGGATTATATTTCAATTTGTTTCTGTCAAAGGGCACTAAATGAACAATGGTATATTTGAAATAAACACAGCTCAGCGGCCAATTCTAACAAATCGATTGCCGCTGCGGGCGACCTTACACAAGTTGTTATACCTGCATGATGCGCCCTCCAATCACTCCAATAATGTCATTTCAAAATGTCCAAGATACGCTTTCAGGCCTTCATTAGCAAAATACAATCTTGAAGCGATGAAACTTCAGGGTAATTCATTGTAAAGTAAGCTGCAACACAGCGGTCAAGAACAGAATGACATCCGCCTGTCCCCAGCTCAAAACTGCCCAGAACAAAGTACAGATACGTAACCTTTCCCCTTCGCCTTTACCACATCCCCACTCACGTGACGAGTTACCATAATAAACACGTAACACAGAATACAATGCAGACAGAAAACAGATGCATTGCTCCTACACACAGCATTTACAAATGGCAGTAAACTGTTTCTCACCAGGCAACTGATGCAACGATTCAGGGTTGTTGTTGTCCCATAATAATAAGATTATTAAGGGATTGGACACGCTGGAGGCAGGAAGCATGTTCCTGCTGACGGGTGAGTCCAGAACTAGAGGCCACAGTTTAATAATAAGGGGTAGCCCATTTAGAACAGTGATGCAGAAAAACTTTTTCACCCAGAGAGTGGTAGATATGTGGAATGCTCTGCCCCAGAAGGCAGTGGAGGCCAAGTTTCTGGATGCATTCAAGAGAGAGTTAGATAGAGCTCTTATAGATCGTGGGGTCAAGGGATTTGGGGAGAGGGCAGGAACGGGGTACTGATTGTGTATGATCATCCATGATCACAGTGAATGGCTGTGCTGGCTAGAAGGGCCGAATGGCCTACTGCTGCACCTATTGTCTATTGTCCTAAAACTGGGCTTCCACAACTTCTGTACACCCCAGGACAAAATGCAAATCTCTCTGAAATTATTTACTCCGATCATAACACAGAGCTGCTGACTGTTTCCTTAATTACCACATTAAATATCCTCTGAAACTCCCATTAACACCCGGTTCCAGTCACAGGCTGTGAGAGTGTCTGATGCAGTTGGTGTGAGGGTCTCTCTGTCAATCAGTGAGAACAAAGAATGTGACCCACACATTAGACTTATCCTCCATATCCGGTTTCCATCAGATTATGGAAACTTTCACTGTCTCTTTATTTTTTGGATATATTTCGCATGGGATTATATCCCATTCTCTATCATAAACAGGCCATTAGGTCCATCTTCTATCAGTTTCCCTGCTTCACAATCCTCCTGCCACCTACTCACCACAACCAGCAACAGTGCCCCGAAATCTCTGGTCCCTCACGTGTTTATCCAGCCTCCCCATTACAGTCACTCTGCTGTTCCATTTCATCCACTCCTGTGGCAGCGAGTTTCACATCCTCCTCACTAAATTTCTTGTGGAATTTGTTAAAATCCATCTGGAATTACATCTCCCCACGAGTCTTCCCATACATTGAGGTACTTCCTCCACCTGCACACAATCACATACATCACTGATCTTAAATTCCTCCATCCTATCACACTGACGTCATATCCAGATGATAATGCACAGCCTGTCCTGTCCTCCCTGTAAGTTTCATCCTCTCAGTAATGGTCTGACATTCAGAAACTTTCCCTGTCATTTACCCCATGGTTCTGTATTGTCCGTGTGTCTGCGTGATTGTGGGAGTGGGAATTTTCAACACCTTGTAATGATTTGGATGAAATTCAGGATGTGGACAGTAAGTCCAAGTCTAATCAGATTTGCGTTTTATTTATTTCAGGAGGAAGCTCGTCGGAACAGAAGGTAGGACAGGCTCTTTACTGAAACCCTGAATGGATTTGAAAATAGTTCAGAATAGCAATTTATAACCAGCAGTTTAATATTTACAGGATTAATGACGATGTCCAGGAATTGTCAGTGACAGATGAGACCCTACCGGTTGAAAAATTCGATCACCTCTATTTGTTGAACACAGTGCTGAGAGAAACGCTTGGTGCTGTTAATCGAGGTAAAACTTACAAAGATTCATTTCTCCTTGTTTATGAAGATCAATTTAGTTCCAATTTGAGGCAAAGATTGTCTGTAATACTGGGGTGCAGGGGAACTGAAGTTTATTCCACATCAACCCCACTGACTGGGAGGCATCACTGTCACATGGTCAGCTGGAGATGTCAGACCCCTGGACACACCAGCACAGGGTCACAATACAACCAATACACGGGACTGGCGGATGAACCACTGTGTTCCAATCCCAGGCGAATGCACTAACACACCAGTGCATAAGTTTGGATCCAACCAGAGGAACTGGTGTTGTGATGTTGTTGTGGCCATCGCGGAATCATGGTTGTAGTTGGGATCTGAATGTCCAAGGTTACACAATGTATTGGTGGTATAGGAAGGTCGGGTGAGGGGGTGGTGTGGCTCTGCTGGTAAATCAGTAGCAAGATGTGACATAGGATTGGAAGATGTTGAATCTTGTGGGTTGAGGTAAGGAACTGCAAAAGTAAAAATGACACTGACAGCAGTCATATACAGGCCTCCCAACAGTCAGTGGGTTGGCACCCACAGATTACAACTGGAAATAGAAAAGGCTGATGAAAAGGGCATTGTTATGATAATCATGGGAGATTTAAACATGCAGGGCAATTGGGAAAATCAGGTTGGTAAAGGATCTCAAGAGAGTGAGTTTGTTGAATGCAATGTGATGGCTTTCTAGAGCAGTTTGTCGTTGAGCCTACTCGGGGAACAGCTCTACTGGATTGGGTGTTATGTATTGAACCAGAGGTGAGTAGTTAAAAGAAACCTTAGGAGGCAGAGCTCACAACATGACCGAGTTCAACTTGAAATCTGATAAGGAGACAGTAAAGCCTGACATTGTAGTATTTCAGAGGAGTAAAAGAAATTACAGTGGTCTGAGAGAGGAGTTGGCCAAAGCAAATTGGAAGGAGATGCTGCCAGGGATGAGAGCAGAGCAGAAATGGTGTCAGTTTCTGGGAAAATGAGGATAGATGTACTCCAAAAATAAATAAATACTCAAATGGCGAAATAGTACAACCATGGCTGACAAGGGAAGAAAAGTTAATGTAAAGGCAAAGGAGAGGGCATACAACTAAACAAAAATTATTCGGAAGGGAGAGGATTGGGAAGCTTTTAAATATCTACAGAGGGGAATTAAAAGGATGATTGGGTGGGAAAAAATAAACAAGAAATTGATTTGAATTGAACTGGCCTGGTTGAAGAAGCTGTACCGGAGCCTGTTGCTCCCGGCTTTTATGCTGCGGTACCGTATCCCGGATGGTAGCAACTGGTACAGTTTGTGGTTGGGGTGACTCTGGTATCCAATGATCCTTCTGGCCCTTTTTACACACCTATCTTTGGAAAACAAGATAGCAAACAATATCAAATTGTTTTTCAAGTATTGTAAAAAAATAAAACAGAGATATAGGAGAGTGGATATAGGACAGCTAGAAAATGAGGCTGGATGCATAATAACAAAGAGATGGCAGATAAGCCAAATATTTTGCACCAGTATTCACCGTGGAAGACACCAGCACTGTGCCCGGTGTTGAAGAGTGCGAGGGAAGAGAAGTGAGTGCAGTTACCGTTACAAGGGACAAGCTGCTCAAAAAGCTGAAAGCCCTAAAGGTACATAAGTCGCCCAGACCAGATGAACTGCACCCCAGTGTTCTGAAAGAGGTCGCAGTAGAAATTATGGAGGCATTCCAAATGATCTTTCAAAATCATTGGACCCTGGCATGGTGCCAGAGGACTGGAAAATGGCAAATGTCACTTGACTCTTTAAGTAAGGAGGAAGGCAGCAGAAAGGAAATTATTGACCAGTTTGCCTCACCTCTGTGGTTGGGAAGAAATTGGAGTCAATTGTTAAGTGTGAGGCTATGGAATACTTGGTGACACTGGACAAGATAGGACAAGTCAGCATGGCTTCGTTAGGGAATATCCTGCCTGACAAACCTGTTGGGATTCTTTGAGGAGATTACAATCAGGATCGATAAAGGGGATGCAGTGGATGTTGTATATTTGGAATCTCGGAAGGCCTTTGACAAAGTGCCACGCATGAAGGTGGTAACCAGGTTAAGAGGCCATGGTATTACAGAAAAGTTACAGGCATGGTTAGAACATTGGCTGATTGGTAGGAAACAGCGAAGGAGAGTAAACGGAACCTTTCCTGGTTGGCTGCCAGTGACTCGTGTTCCACAGGGACACAGGTGTTAGGACACCTTCATTTTATGCTGTATATCAAGATTTAGCTGATGGAATAGACAATAAGATAGAGGAGCAGAAAAAGGCCATTCGGCCCATTGAGTTTGCTCCAATATTCAGTCATGGGAAGACCCAATTCTTCCGGACATCCACACTCCCCTGCTTTCACCCCATACCATTTGATGCCCTGGCTAAATGAGAACCGGTACATCTCTGCCTTAAATATGCCTTGGCCTCCACAGCCACATATCGCAACAAATTCCACAGATTCTCCACAGACACTGACTAAAGTAATTTCTCTGCATCTGAGTTCTAAAAGGACGTCCTTCAATCCTGAAGTCACACCCTCTTGTCCTAGAGTAGATGGCTTTGTTTCCAGGTTTTGCAGATGATACGAAGATTGGCAGTGGGGCCGGTTGTGTTGAGGAAACAGTTAGGCCTGATAAGGACTTGGATGAGGAGAATGGGAAAGAAATTGGCAAATTATATACAATGTTGGAAAATACATGGTCCTGCACTTTGGTCGTAGAAATAATGTGCAGATTTTTTTTTCAAATGGGGAGAAAATCAAAAAAATCTGAGACGAAATTGGACTTCGCAGTCATTCTGCAGAACTTCCTAAATGGTAACTTGCAGGTAGAGTCAGTGGTGAGGAAGGCAAATCCAATGTTAGCATTGAATTCAATCGGTTTAAATAGCATTCATTTCAAGAGCAGGGATGTGATGCTGAGGATTTATAAGGCACTGGTGAAGACTCACCTTGAGTATTGTGAACAATTTTGGGCTCCTCGTCTAAGAAAAGATGTGCTGGCATTGCAGAAGGTTCATTTCATAAGGATGATTCCAGGAATGAAAGGGTTATCATAGGAGGAACGTTTGATAGCTCTGTGTCTGTACTCGCTGGAATTTAGAAAGATGAGGGGTAATCTCATTGAAACCTTTCAAATGTTGAAAGTCCTAGAAACCTTTCGAATGTTGAAAGTCCTAGACAGAGTAGATGTGGAAAGGATGTTTCCCATGGTGGTGGAGTTTAGGACAAGAGGGCACAGCCTCAAGACAGAGGGGGAATCTATTTAAAACATGTGGAGAAATTTGTGCCAGCAGCTGGTGAATTTGTGGAACCTGTTGGGTGTATTTAAGGCAGAGCTTGATAGGTTCTAGATTGGACACAGCATCAAAGGTTACGGGGAGAAGACCAGGGAGTGGGGCTGAGGAGGGAAAAAAGGATCAGCAATTATTGAATGGCGGAGCAGACTCGATAGGAAAATGGCCTAATTCTGCTCCTATGTCTTATGGTGATCAGACCACTACATTGAAGCATTGTGAGAATGAGCTCGGACACACCAACAAGCATTGACATGGGTCAAGGTTTCATCTCGGGAGAAGCACACACAGCATAAGCGGCCTGGCAAAGCTCCCTCACACACATACACAGGAAGGATTGGCAGATTGTAGTCAGAGCCTCAGCAATGTACGTTGTTATTTCCCTCAGTAACCTGGAAACCAGTCTCTTCAGAGACAGTCATTTATTGATTTAAACAACTCAATCACGTGTGACACATTGTCAACACACACCAGACTTGTGATGACACACTGTAACATAAAAACTTCTTCAATGTGCATACTCTCCTTCAATGTGTATACACTCCACACGGATATTTACCACAATCAACACACACACACACACACACACACACGCGCGCGCGCGATATACTATCAGAGTGTGACACACAGCCACAGAAATAGGCATAAATTCCCATTTAGGATTGAAATCTGCCGTCCTTACCCAGTCTGTCTGTTCTGTGGCACTGAGCTGCCATCTGACGTGACGTCACATCAACACTTCACAGACAGACTCCGGGGTGAGATTCCTCAGCAGGATGATCTGAGAGGGTTTGATGGATGTTGAACTCACAGCCCACTTCATCAATCTGCAAGACTAAGATATCTTCTTGAGCATGTCCCATTTGTGTGTGTTTGCCCCCCCCCATCCCTCTAACCATTTCCCATCTGTGTATTTATTTTAAAATATGTTATTTTTTACCTGTTTCGATAGCGTCTGAGGGCAAATTCCGTTCACCAACCTCCCTCTCTCTGAGAATGTTACCCGATTTCCCATCTCACTTTCAATCGGAGGCCTTTGGTTCTGTACTCCCATTTCTTGGAAAAAGAACGTTATTTAAGCTCCTTAGAATTATTTACCTTGATAAGGGGTCACACCTGAACATCCTACACTACAGCTGAATAGCCCAAGCTTACTCACTCTTTGCTTTTAACCCAAGCCCCCAGTCCTGGTAACATCCTCCTGAAGCCTCCTGTCCAGTGTAATGACATCCTCCCCATATTCGGGAACCGGAAATGCAGACAATGCTCCAAGTGTGGTCCATCATCGACATCAAAGGCCTTGCTGAATTTCATGTGGACAGTGTGGAATAGGCTGATGAATACATGACTGAAGGTGTTTTTTTTAGATTGGGACAAGAAGGGCGGCGTGGGAGCTAAATTCTGAAGGAAGGCAGTGTAAAAAAAAGCTTTGCGTACTAGAACGGCGAGACTGCGCAGGACAGCACGGAGAGTTTAAAAAGATGACCACCCTATACAGCGGGCAGCGGAGTGGGTGGCAGCAGAGTGTAGGGCTTTGGCTCAACGGGCTTAGGTGGTAACGGGAAGAGCCGAGAGCGAGGCACCGACTCTTTTTCTCCCCTTGGCAAATCGGCCTGGACGGACAGGGGAACAGCAGGGCACATTAGCTAATGCTTTAAAAAGTTCATGTGCTTGGCGAAGTAAGTGGGTGAGTAGACCTATCTTTCTTTGTTTCATTCCTGTAGAATTAGGTAGCATGTCTGCAGGGTCAGTGCTTTGTTCAGGGTGTCAGATGTGGGAATCCTGGGAGACTTCCAGCCTCCCTGATAGCCACATCTGCACCAGGTGAACCGAGATTCAGCTTCTCGGAGACCGTGTTAGGGATCTGGAGCAGCAGCTTGATGACCTACTGCTTATTAGAGAAAACAAAGAGGTGATAGACAGGAGCTACAGGGAGGTAGTCATCCCTAGGCTACAGAGGTCAAAAAACTGGGTGACTGTCAGGAGAGGGAAGGGAAATGCCAGGGTAGTGGAGAGCACCACTGTGTCTGCCCCCCTCAGCAACAAGTATATCGTTTTGGATGCTGTTGAGGTGGATGACCTGACAGGGGACGGCCACGGTGAGTGGGTCTCTGGCACTGAGCCTGGCGCTGTTGTGCAGGAGGGAAGGAGGGAGAAGAGGAATGCGGTGGTCGTAGGGGATTCCATAGTCAGGGTAACAGACAGGAGATTCTGTGAGCCTGATAGAGATACCCGCATGGTGGGCTGCCTCCCAGGTGCCAGGGTACGGGATGTCTCGGATTGGGTCCAGAATATCCTGAAGGGAGAGGGCGAGCAACCAGCTGTCTTGGTACATGATGGTAACAATGACATAGAGAGGAAAAGGGAGGAGGTCCTGAAGAGAGATTTCTGGGAGTTAGGAATGAAGCTGAGAAGCAGGACCTCCAGGGTAATAATCTCAGGATTGCTACCTGTGCCACGTGCTAGCGAGGGCAAGAATAGTAGGATCAGGCAGATGAATGTGTGGCTGAGAGACTGGTGCAGGAGGCAGGGCTTCAGATTCTTGGATCATTGGATCTCTTTAGGGGGAAGTATTAACTGTTCAAAAAGGATGGGTTACACCTGAACCCGAAGGGGATCAATATCATAGCAGAAATGTTTAATAGAGCTGTTAGGGAGGGTTTAAACTAATTTGGCAGGGGGATGGGAAAGAGGTGACATAGGATTGGAAGGTGCAGAATCTTTATGGGTTGAGCTAAGAAATCGCAGGGGTAAAAGGACCCTGATGGCAGTTATCTACCGGCCTCCTAACAGCTGCAGCGATGTGGACTACAAATTACAACAGGAAATAGAAAAGGCTTGCCAGAGGGGCAGTGTTATGATAATTGAGGGGATTTTAACATGCGAGTGGATTGGGAAAATCAGGTCGACACTGGATCTCAAGAGAGAGAATTTGTAGAATGTCTACGAGATGCTTTTTCAGAACAGCTTGTTGTTGAGCCCACTAGGGGATCAGAGGTACTGGATTGGATATTGTGTAATGACCCAGAGGTGATTAGAGAGATTGAGGTGAAGGAACTGTTAGGTGACAGTGATCTTAACATGATTGACTTCACTGTGAAATTTGAGAAAGAGAAGCAGAAATCTGATGTGTCAGTATTTCAGTGGAGTAAAGGAAATTCCAGTGGCCGAGAGAGGAACTGGCCAAATTTGACTGGGAAGGGACACTAGCGGGAGGACAGCAGAGCAGCAGTGGCTGGAGTTTATGCGAGAAGTGAGGAATGTGCAAGACAGATATATTCCAAAAAAGAAGAAATTTTCGAATGGAAAAAGATGCAACTGTGGCTGACAAGAGAAGTGAAAGCCAAAGTAAAAGCAAAGGAGAGGGAATTCAAGGAAGCAAAAATTACTGGGAAGACAGAGTATTGGAAAGTTTTTAAAAGCTTACAAAAGGAAACTAAGAAGGCCATTAAGAGGGAAAAGATGAACTATGAAAGGAAGCTAGCAAATAATATCAAAGAAGATACCAAAAGCTTTTTCAAGTATATAAAGAGTAAAAAACCGGTGAGAGTGGATATAGGACTGATAGAAAATGATGCTGGAGAAATTGTAATGGGAGATAAGGAGACGGCTGAGGAACTGAACGAGTATTTTCATCTGTCCTCACTGAGGAAGATATCAGCAGTATACCGGACACTCAAGGGTGTCAGGGAAGAGAAGTTTGCGCAGTCATAATTACGACAGAGAAAGTACTCAGGAAGCTGGATAGTCTCAGGGTAGATAAATCTCCAGGACCAGATGGAATTCACCCTTGTGTTTTGAAGGAAGTAGCTGTGGAGATCGCGGAGGCATTAGCAATGATCTTTCAAAAGTCAATAGATTCTGACATGGTTCCGGAGGAGTGGAAGATTGTAAATGCCACTCTGGTATTTAAGAAAGGGGCAAGGAAGCAAAAAGTGAATTATAGACCTGTTAGCTTGACATCGGTGGGAGTCAATTGTCAAGAATGAGGTTACGGAGTACCTGGAGGCATATGACAAGATAGGCCAAACTCAGCATGGTTGCCTTAAAGGAAAATCCTGCCTGACAAACCCATTGAAATCTCTTGAGGAGATTACAAGTAGGCTGGACAAGGGAGATGCAGTGGATGTTGTGTATTTGGATTTTCAGAAGGCCTTTGACAAGGTGCCACACATGAGGTTGCTCAACAAGATAAGAGCCCATGGAATTACGGGAAAGTTACATCTGTCGATAGAGCGTTGGCTGATTGGGAGGAAACAGAGAGTGGGAATAAAGGATCCCATTCTGGTTGTCTGCCAGTTAAAAGTGGTGTTCCAGAGGGGTCCGTGTTGGGGCCACTTCTTTTTACGTTGTATATCAACGATTTGGATTATGGAAAAGATGGCTTTGTGGCTAAGTTTGCTGATGATACAAAGGTAGGTGGAAACTCCCCCACCTGAGGAAACAGAGAGTCTGCAGAGAGACTTGGATAGATTTGGAGAATGGTCAAAGAAGTGGCAAATGAAATACAATGTTGAAAAGTGTATGGTCATGCACGTTGTCAGATTATTATTTAAGTGGAGAGAGAATTCAAAGTTCTGAGATGCAACGGGACTTGAGGGTGCTCGTGCAGGATACCCTTAAGGTTAGTCTCCAGGTTGAGTCGGTGGTGAAGAAGGTTGACATTCATTTCTAGAGGAATAAAATATAAGAGCAGGGATGTGATGTTGAGGCTCTATAAGGCAGTGGTAAGACCTCACTTGGAATACTGTGTGCAGTTTTGGGCTCCTTATTTAAGAAAGGATGTTCTGACATTGGAGAGGGTTCAGAGAAGATTCACCAGAATGATTCCGGGAATGAGAGGGTTAACATGTGAGGAACATTTGATCACTCTTGGACTGAACTCCGTGCAGTTTAGAAGAATGAGGAGGAACCTCACAGAAACATGTTGAATTTTAAAAGGCATGGACAGAGTGGATGTGGCAAAGTTGTTTCCCATGGTGGGGGAGTCTAGTACGAGAGCATGACTTAAGGATTGAAGGGCGCCCACTCAGAACGGAGATGCAAAGAATTTTTTTTAGCTAGAGGGTGGTGAATCTGTGAATTTGTTGCGGCAGTGGAGTCCAGGTCATTGGGTGTATTTAAGGCAGAGATTGATAAGTATCTGAGTAGCCAGGGCATCAAAGGTCATGGTGAGAGGGTGGGGGAGTGGCACTAAATGGGAGAATGGATCAGCTTATGATAAAATGGCGGAGCAGATTCGAAGGGCCGAAGGGCCGGCTTCTGCTGCTTTGTCTTATGGTCTTATTTGAATGCACCAGTATACGGAATAGGGATCTTGTAGTACAGGTAGAGTTTGACAGGTACAAACTTAGGCAGGTACGACTTTGATCGAAGGAATAAAGGCATAGACAATTCTGTAAACAGGGCGAAATTCAAAAATCAGAGGTGCAAACGGACTTGGGTGTCCTTGTGCAGGATTCCCTGAAGGTTAACTTGCAGTTTGTGTCAGTGGTAAGATTGGCAAACTCAATGTTTGCTTTCATTTCGAGAGGATTAGAGTACAAGAGCAAGGGTGTAATTCTGAGGATTTATAAGGCATTGGTCAGACCACACTTGGAGTACTGTGAGCAGTTTTGGGTCCCTTCCATCGGAAATCATGTGCTGGCATTGGAGGGGGTGCAGATGATTCACAAGAATAATTCCGGGAATGAAAGAGTTAACATATGAGGAGTGTTTGATGGTTCTGGGCCTGTACTCACCGGAGTTCAGAAGAATGGCTGATTTATCATCCCTCTCAACCCTATTCTCCAGTCTCCTCCCCATAACTTTTGAGACTCTGACCAATCAAGAAGTTTACTTATTAACTCCTGCATTAAAAATCAAACAGGAGAAGATCTGCAGATGCTGGTAATCCAAGCTGCACAGGTCCTGATGAAGGGTCTCGCCAGATCTCTCTGACACCTGTCTGGAGAGAGTTGATGTTGGGAGGATGTGGGTGGGTCGAGAACGGTGAGCACAGCCTCCGACTATAGGGATGTCCATTTAGGACAGAGATGCGGAGGAATTCCTTTATCCACAGGATAGTGAATCTGCCACAGGCAGCGGTGGGGGCCAAATAATTGAGTATATTTAAAGCAGAGTAACACAAACAAATTGTTGGGGGAACAGCAGGCCGGGTAGTTTCTATGGAAAAGAGTAAGCAGTCGACGGTTCAGACTGAAACACTTCATCCAGACCTGTGTTGCTTAAGGGTTCCTGTAAATTCATCCCCTGTCCTAATGAGGGGCTGCGGGGGATGGGGCTCTGGGAAAGGGGACAAAGTCATCCTGATCTGCCATCTTTGCCCCCTCTAGCTTCTCATTACGTCTACACACACAGATCACCCACAGGGTTTCCACCCCACCCCCTCCTGGTTCAATCTGCCATTCATCTCTCCCCTACCGGTTCCCATTGTCACCTCCTTTACTGTTTCAAACCATCACACTGCCCCACTTCCCACTCACAAATGAAAGTGAACATTGTATGACGGACCTGTTCCTGTGCTGTACTGCTCTATGTTCTCTTTTCCCAGTTTCGAAGAATGAGAGGAGATCTCATGGAAACACAAAATTCTTTCAGGGGTCAACAGGCAGGAGTGAGCGAGGATGTTTCCCCTGTTCAGCGGAAAACCCTTGTGGAGACATCTGCTTTTGTCGAATCAAAGGTTCGTGTCGGCCACCCGACCGCGCCTGAGATCTCCACCACCCCCGGTCCACGGGGCCGCGCTGTCCGAGTCTCCCCCCGATCCCCGGGGCCGCACTGTCCGAGTCTCCCCCCGATCCCCGGGGCCGCGCTGTCCGAGTCTCCCTCCGATCCCCGGGGCCGCGCTGTCCGAGTCACCCCCCGATCCCCGGGGCCGCGCTGTCCGAGTCTGCCCCCGATCCCCGGGGCCGCGCTGTCCGAGTCTTCCCCCGATCCCCGGGACCGCGCAGTCCGAGTCTCCCCCCGATCCCCGGGGCCCCGCTGTCCGAGTCTCCCCCCGATCCCCGGGGCCCCGCTGTCCGAGTCTCCCTCCCCCACGATCCCCGGGGCCGCGCTGTCCGAGTCTCCCCCCGATCCCCGGGGCCGCGCTGTCCGAGTCTCCCCCCGATCCCCGGGGCCGCGCTGTCCGAGTCTCCCCCCGATCCCCGGGGCCGCGCTGTCCGAGTCTCCCCCCGATCCCCGGGGCCGCGCTGTCCGAGTCTCCCCCCGATCCCCGGGGCCGCGCTGTCCGAGTCTCCCCCCGATCCCCGGGGCCGCGCTGTCCGAGTCTCCCCCGATCCCCGGGGCCGCGCTGTCCGAGTCTCCCCCGATCCCCGGGGCCCCGCTGTCCGAGTCTCCCCCCGATCCCCGGGACCCCGCTGTCCGAGTCTCCCCCCGATACCCGGGGCCCCGCTGTCCGAGTCTCCCCCCGATCCCCGGGGCCGCGCTGTCCGAGTCTCACCCCGATCCCCGGGGCCCCGCTGTCCGAGTCTCCCCCCCGATCCCCGGGGCCGCGCTGTCCGAGTCTCCCCCCGATCCCCGGGGACGCGCCGTCCGAGTCTCCCCCCGATCCCCGGGGCCGCGCCGTCCGAGTCTCCCCCCGATCCCCGGGGCCGCGCCGTCCGAGTCTCCCCCCGATCCCCGGGGCCGCGCTGTCCGAGTCTCACCCCGATCCCCGGGGCCCCGCTGACCGAGTCTCCCCCGATCCCCGGGGCCGCGCTGTCCGAGTCTCCCCCGATCCCTGGGGCCGCGCTGCCCGAGTCTCCCCCCGATCCCCGGGGCCGCGCTGTCCGAGTCTCCCCCCGATCCCCGGGGCCGCGCTGTCCGAGTCTCCCCCCGATCCCCGGGGCCCCGCTGTCCGAGTCTCCCCCCGATCCCCGGGGTCCCGCTGTCCGAGTCTCCCCCCGATCCCCGGGGCCGCGCTGTCCGAGTCTCCCCCCGATCCCCGGGGCCGCGCTGCCCGAGTCTCCCCCCGATCCCCGGGGCCGCGCTGTCCGAGTCTCCCCCCGATCCCCGGGGCCCCGCTGCCCGAGTCTCCCCCGATCCCCGGGGTCCCGCTGTCCGAGTCTCCCCCGATCCCCGGGACCGCGCTGTCCGAGTCTCCCCCCGATCCCCGGGGCCCCGCTGTCCGAGTCTCCCCCCGATCCCCGGGGCCGCGCTGTCCGAGTCTCCCCGGATCCCCAGGGCCCCGCTGTCCGAGTCTCCCTCCCGATCCCCGGGGCCGCGCTGTCCGAGTCTCCCCCCGATCCCCGGGGACCCGCTGCCCGGGTCTCCCCCGATCCCCGGGTCCCCGCTGTCCGAGTCTCCCCCCGATCCCCGGGGCCGCGCAGTCCGAGTCTCCCCCCGATCCCCGGGGCCCCGCTGTCCGAGTCTCCCCCCGATCCCCGGGGCCGCGCAGTCCGAGTCTCCCCCCGATCCCCCGGGACCGCGCTGTCCGAGTCTCCCCCCGATCCCTAGGGCCGCGCTGCCCGAGTCTCCTCCCGATCCCCGGGGCCGCGCAGTCCGAGTCTCCCCCCGATCCCCGGGGCCTCGATGTCCGAGTCTCCCCCCGATCCCCGGGACCCCGCTGTCCGAGTCTCCCCCCGATCCCCGGGGCCGCGCTGTCCGAGTCTCCCCCCGATCCCCGGGGCCGCGCTGTCCGAGTCTCCCCCCGATCCCCGGGGCCGCGCTGTCCGAGTCTCCCCCCGATCCCCGGGGCCGCGCTGTCCGAGTCTCCCCCCGATCCCCGGGGCCGCGCTGTCCGAGTCTCCCCCGATCCCCGGGGCCGCGCTGTCCGAGTCTCCCCCCGATCCCCGGGGCCCCGCTGCCCGAGTCTCCCCCCGATCCCCGGGGACTCTCTAATTCTCTGCTTCTCCCCCCAGTCTCTGTCGCCCTGGATGTGGAAACGGCGAATCCGTATCTCGAGGTGTCTGAGGATCGGAAGAGTGTGAGATGGACCCGGACCTGGAGGAATCTCCCTGACACCGGGAAGAGATTCACAGACTGGGATTGTGTGCTGGGATCGGAGGGATTCCCATCGGGGAGACATTACTGGGAGGTGGAGGTGACGGGGAATCGGGTCTGGTATCTGGGAGTCGCCGCAGAGTCTGTGGAGAGGAAGGGATGGGTCAGTCTGAGTCCGGAGACCGGATTCTGGGTCATCAGGCGGTTTTGTGACGTGTTACATCGGGATTGTGACGTGTCCGGTCGCCCCTCCCCCGAGTTCCGTCTCGCTGCCGGTCCCATCCCCGGGAGGGTGGGAGTTTATCTCAGTTACGAGTCCGGGACAGTTTCATTTTACAACGCGGAGACCAAGTCCCATCTCCACACCTTCACTGGGAATAAATTCCCGGGGAAACTTTATCCTTTCTTCGCGCCCTGGGATGTGAACCAGTGGCTGAGAATCTGCTCCGGTTCCGCTCCGGGTCTGTAAACGGGTCGGGTCGCGGGACCGGCGTCAGGAGTAAAGTCCCTGTAAATATAAATGTGCGGAGAGTGCAGCTAAATACGTGGCTCAGGGGATGGTGCAGGAGGGAGGGCTTCATGTTTCTGGTCAATTGGGCTTTGTTCCCGGGAAGGTGGGGCCTGTTCCGACGGGACGGTTTGCCCCTAAACTGGGCGGGGGGGGGGGGGTGGAGGAATAACATTCTTGCGGGTAGATTTGCCAGTGCTGCTCCGGGGAATTTAATCTAGATTTGCAGAGGGAGGGGAACCAGAGTGTTAGAGCATATAGTGAGGTGCAGGAGGATAAGGAACATGAGAGGACTGCATGTATAAACGGAAATGAAAAAAAAAGCGGATGATATACATATTCTCAGGTACATCTATTTCAATGCACGGAGTATTGTCGGTAAAACAGATGAGTTTAGGGCTTGGGTTGACACGTGGGATAACGTCATTACTGCTATTAGTGAGGGGCAGAACTGGCAGCTTAATGTTCTGGTAAAATTGGAGAACGGCCAATTTTGTGGAAATGAAAAAGGATCCAGGAAGAGTGGATTGGGATAAGCTTTTTTTTCTGGCAAGGATGTGTTCAGTAAGTTCACAGGCATAAGAAATTAAAGAGAGATTGGGTTGGCAATGTTATAGCAACTTCATTTAATTCAAAATCGAGAGGAGTTGCAATTTCGGTTAATAAATCTTTACCTGTGGGGAGATATGTGATTATACATTGTCAAATTTTTTCAGAATTATGGAATTTTATGAACATTTATGCACCAAATGAAAATGATGCAAAATTCATACAAGGAGATTTTTTGAACTTCGCTGACGCAAATGATAAAATATTAATAGGCGGAGATTTTAATTTTTGTTTAGATCCAGTTTTGGATAGGTCAACTAAAGTTGTTACAAAATTAAAAGTAATAAAACTAACTTTATCATTAATGAAAGATTTAAACCTGATTGATATATGGAGGAAAATTAATCCAAGAGAAAGAGATTATTCATTTTATTCAAATAGACATAAAGCTTAGATGGAGATTTAATACAATTTTATTAAAACGTCAAGATTTTTGTGATTTTATGAAAAAACAGATTCAATTTTTTTTGGATACAAATTTACATTCAGTTGAGGGTAAAATTGTTTTATAGGAAGCGATGAAAGCATATTTAAGGGGTCAGATTATAAGTTATACATCTAAAATTAAGAAGGAAAATTGGGAAAAGATATCATAAAGTTAGAAAAAGAATCTCAAAGATATATGACAGAACAAAAACAAAGACAACTTGTTAATAAAAAACTACAATATAATACACTCCAGACATATCGTACAGAAAAAGTAATTATGAGAACTAAACAGAAATATTACGAATTAGGTGAAAGATCACATAAAATTCTTGCTTGGCAGTTGAAAACAGAACAGGCTTTTAAAACAATAAATGCAATTAGAACAAGTGTAAATAAGGTTGCTGATAAACCTTTAGAAATTAATGAAACTTTATTTTTTTTATATACTGAACTATATCAATCAGAATCACAAAATAAGATTACTGAAATGGATAAATTTTTATCACAAATAACCCTTCCAAAATTTAATTTGGAAGAACAGAAAGGATTAGATATGCCCTTTACATTAAAAGAGGTTGAAGAAGCTTTAGGATCACTTGAGAGTAACAAATCCCCAGAAGAAGATGGTTTTCCTCCTGAATTTTATTAAAAAAATTAGATATATTAATTCCTCCCTTTATGGAATTAATATACCAAGTGGAAAGAATGCATAAACTCCCACAATCTTTTTTAACAGCGATCATAACTGTATTGCCAAAAAAAGAGATCCTCTAAAACCAACATCATATAGGCCTATTTCTTTGTTGAATACAGATTATAAGATAATAGCAAAAATTTTATCTAATAGAATATCTAAATATTTACCAAAATTAATGCATATGGATCAAACAGATTTTATTACAATCAATGGATAATCTAACCTGGTTACTTAGTATAATTCATCTGGCACAAAAAAGAGAGGAAATGAGTGTGGCATTTGCTTTGGATGCAGAAAAAGCATTTGATAAATTGGAATGGGATTTTTTTGTTTAAGGTATTGGAAAAATATGAGCGAGGAAAATCTTTTATACAATGGATTAAAACCTTAAATACTCATCCTCAAGCTGAAGTAGTTACAAATGCTCAGATTTCAACACCATTTTGCTTAACGAGGTCAACTGGACAAGGCTGCCCGTTATCACCTGCTTTATTTGTATTGGCAAAAGAACCATTAGCTGAATTAATTAGAACAGATTCAGATATTGGCGGTTTTAGAGTTAATCAAGAAGAATATAAAATTAATTTATTTGCTGATGATGTTTTGATTTATTTTACAAACCTATTACAATCTTTGCAAAGATTATCTTTTAAATTGGAAGAATACGGGAAAGTATCAGGGTATAAATTAAATTGGGATAAAAGTGAAATTTTACCCCTTACCAAAGGAAATTATAATCAATGTCGATTAGTAACTCAATTTCGATGGTCAATAAATGGGATAAAATATTTAGGTATCAGAGTTGACAATGATGTAAAAATTTATATAAACAAAATTATTTGCCATTATTAAAAAAAATAAAAGAGGATCTTGATAAATGGATGATGTTACCAATAACATTAATAGGTAGAGTTAATGCTGTAAAAATGAATATATTCCATAGATTGCAATATTTATTCCAAACTTTACCAATACAATTACCGCAGAAGTTTTTTCAAGAACTAAATAAATATGTAAGGAAATTTCTTTGGAAAGGAAAGATGTCAAGAATATCATTGGAAAAATTGAGATGTAAATTTGATTTAGGAGGGTTACAACTTCCAAATTTTAAGAATTATGATAAAGGAAATCAACTTAGATTTATTGCATCTTTTTTTGATGAAAAAAAAACCCGGCATGGATTAGAATAAAATTAGATAAGATAGGAGAAAACATACCAGAAGATTTTACATACAAATGGGAATCCAAATTGATATGGGAAAAAAAAGAATCTCCTATATTAAGACTCTTGATTGATTTATGGAATAAGGTAAATATGGACGATAAGATAAAGAAATCTTTATTAGCAAACTTTAATTCAAAATAGGCTTATTCCTTTTACAATGGATAATAAACTTTTACATAATTGGTTCCAAAAGGGGATTAAATATATACGTAATTGTTTGAAGGAGGTATATTGATGTTGTTTGATCAATGAAAAAATAAATATAAAATATTAAACAACACTCTTTTCTCTTATTTTCAATTAAAGGACAATTTACGAGAAAAGCTGGGTCAAACAATGTTGATGCCAAAACTTAGTGAAATAGAAATATTAATTCAAAAAGGAAAAATTTAAAAAAATACATCTTGTATGTACAATTTGATTCAAAAACAGACTGAATCTGGAATTCATAAATCAAGACAAAAATGGGAAACTGATTTGAATTTTAAAATTGTTGGAAAAAGTTGGTCAAGATTATGTTCTGATAGTATGATAAATACAATAAATGTTCAAATTAGATTAATACAATATAATTTTTACATCAATTATATATAACACCACAGAAAATAAATAGATTAAATTCAAATATGTCTGACCAATGCTTTCGATGTAATCAAGAAATTGGTACTTTTTTACATTCTACTTGGTCTTGTTTTAAAATTCAACCATTTTCAATATATCTGACTTTTATTGGAACAAAGTACTGGAGTTCAACTCCCAAATAGTCCAATATTATTTTTATTAGGAGATATTGAAAGGACAATACCGAAAATTAAATTGAATAAGTATCAGAAAAAATTGAAAAATATTGCATTGGAAGTAGCTAAAAAAGTTATCGCAATTACTTGGAAATCTGAGTTATATGTAACTATGGATCATTGGAATAATGAAATATATTGTTGTATTCCACTTGAAAAAATTACATATAATCTAAGAAATGAATATGATATATTTTTCAAAATTTGGCTCCCATACCTACAAAACATGGGATTAAATATAGAGGTCCTTTGAAGATAAAATTATAATGTAATTGGGGAAAGTAAGAATACATATAAATATTATTTTGAACTCCATGGAGCATGTGGGTATCCTCCAATATCGAGGCAATCTTTTTCTTCCTTATTTCTTTCTTTAGATAAGGGTTAAGGTGGGGAGGGGGAGGAGGATTAATATTATTTTTCTTTTTCTTACTAATTTTTCATTACATTTATTCTTTGTAATTTTCTAAAAATTTAATAAATAAATAAAAAGAGCATCCCAGTAATCCAACAGCCCACTCACCTTTGCTACCCTTTATGTCATTTCCTTACGTTTAACACAATTATTACGTGCCTTTTCCAGCTCAAACTGTGAATTGATTTAAAGTCAGTCCCATAATTTAATAGCTTTTATTTGAAAACTATCTACCCTCGCAAAGATTGTACTTAAGACTGCATTTGATTTTTCTTCAGCCTTGTACGCTTCACATTGAAATAGTATGTGTTTCGACGGTTTCATAATGACAAAATGTACACGACACAGAATGAAGTTTTCCAATTAGTTACAAGGCGTAATTAAGCATAGTGTGGATATTTCTGTCATGTGAATATCATTCCTTCACTTGTTTTAAGCCCTTCTTCTATAAACCCAACAGGTTTATGTATTCTGGAAAGGTGTCTGTCTTTACGTCCATTATCCTACGTCTTGCCATAAGCCCCTAATTCTTAACACTACCAACCCTATAGCTTCTAATTTGCTAAGTGGAAGGTCTATATCCACAGCTTAACATTTAACAGCTTTTGGAGCTAAACAATCAAAATCATCATTTACCTCAACAGTGTGATATGCAGGCCCCATAATGTGCAGACATATAAATCAAACTTTATATATGAAATACCGTTTGACAAGTTTCCAACAGTCAATGTGACCTACTGCCAGAATGACCTGTTTAAGACTCATCAAAACCGAAATGTATTCTGAGCAAATTATAAGGACCACTTTCTTCCATCCACTGTAAGCCTAAACTGTTGGCAAAGAATTCTGCCTTCTGTGCTGATAAATGGCTATAAGTCATTTCTTTATCATTACCTGCAATTCAGGCACACAAAAACAGCCACACCAACATCCCCAATTAAATTATCTTTTGATTCATCTGTAAAAATGGTTACTGTATGATAATAACTTTCATTAATATACTGATGACCAACAGACTCTCAGGCAGAACTGAATCCGATCGTGTAAAAACTAAAATCACCTGAAGTCATTGGAAAAAACAATGTGGGGTTACAGAGAAAGCTACAGTGGGACATACTGTATCATCAAATACACCCGTATTCCCAGCGTGGAAAGAACCCAGCCACCCAAAACAAAAAACACTCTTCTAGTGATGTCCCCAACCGTCCTCCAGCGCACCTTTAACAGGATGATCATTTCCTTGACCCGCAAATTAATCCAGTATGTTGACATCAACTTGAATCTTTGAGGGCAATTGTCCCATTGCAATCAGTAAAGCCAAAACAGGAGACAACATTACCGCACCAGAACACAATCTAAAAGTCTGTAATTGTATCACATACAAACACTTTTAATTTGAAGATGAAGCTGATCCACAAGCCACACAGACATAATCAAGAACAGATCAAATTAAACAAATATAATTGGTAAACAAAGATTTTCATGTTGCACCCAAGAATACCCACATAGATGTCTGAGGAGATTTAAAGCTCCTTTACATTTATCAATTATTTTACTGATAGTTGCTTCCCCGTCAGCTTATTATCCATCCACATACTGAGAAATCTTACCACTGACACTTCCTCAAGACATTAATCCTATAAGTTAAAATCAACTGCAAGTCTATTAATGCTGTTTGTAAACCACGTAATGTGTTTTAACGACTGAAAGCTTACAATCCTCATCAATCTGCCCACTGTTTGATCCATTAATTGTAAATTGCAGTTAATACCTCAAATCCATAAAGCTAAGTCATCTGTATATTGTGATTTACCCAGGGAATCCCATTTTCCCATCTCAGAGAAAATATCATTAATCATAATATTAAATAATGAATGGCTACAAATACTGCCTTGTGGGATTCCATTCTCTATCTCATAGACACAAACATGCCGACCTTTACTTGGACAGTCCATACAAAAAAAAACTCAGAAAAATTATACAATGTCCCCCTTACTCCTAATTTAATCAAAAGTCCTTTCTTCCATATTATTTCCCTTTTCAGTCTCAAGAAATACTGCTATTACAACATCTTTATTTAATTGTGCTTTCCGAATATCATCTTCCAAACCTAAAACTGAATCTAATGTCATTTCACACTTCCAAAATCCACTCTAATAAAACACTTTATCACCACTCTTTCCAAAATATAACTCAAGCGCTTGATTACTATACATTCCATAAGTTTACATAAATGAGACTTTCACGATATAGGCCCTTAACTAGAAGGATCAAATGGGGATCTGCCAGGTTTTCAGGCACTACTATTTCCATTTTCCATGAGGAAAGTAGATGCACAATTCAAATATTTAATATTTTACAAATGCGAATTATATACATTTACAATTTCAAATATCACTCTTTCCTGGAGACACCTGACCTGCATTATTAATAGACTTCTTAAATTCATACAAACAAATCTCTCCATCAGTGATACTATCATTGCTGCAGCTGACTTCCAGCACATCAGGGTATTCACTGAAAAACATATCCCTACATTGTTTAACTTCTTCACTTAAATTATCCTGATTATGAATCTCTGCAAATGACCCAGCCAGTAACACAACCTTCCATGTTTCAGTAACAATCATTTTGCCCTCATTAATCAACACTGGAATATTATGATCCCCACAAATCCCATTTTCTAAATCATATCCCAAACAATTCCAAGTTTGATATCCCTTCATATAACCTCCAATAAATCACCTACTTCCTCACCACGGCCTTTGCCCTTTTATTGTTAATAATGTCACTCGGAGACTGATGCACCATCACATAAAAACTCACATTTCTCCCAATTTGCTTCCTGTCCCGTTATAAATCCAAATCCAAACTCATGAAGACAGGAAGGCTGACTGACGTTCACATAAACTAATCACCTTCCGAGTTCTCATTTGAGCGACAGGCACTGCAGCCAATGACAGCAGGGGTCAGTGTTAAGTCTGAGCTACGATAGGCTGGAGGAAACCGGCCCATGATCAGCCCCTCCTCTTCCGCTCCATCGCCATGCCGGAGATCAGCGAGTCGCTTCTGTCGGTGTCGCCGGCCTCGGCGCCCACAAGGACGGGTGTGATTCCCCTTCGCGCCTCGGTGGGTCTGTTTCGGTGACGTCGGTGGTGGCTGACGAAACATGCTTTGACAGGGAGCGAGCGAGGAACAATGACTACAACTCCCAGAAGGCCCCACTGATGACGTTGTGGTGTTGTTTCGGGGTAAGGTATCAAAGCAAAATGGAGGAAAATGTAATGCATGACGTTTTCTGTATTGTATCGTGCCTTCAATAAACAATTAAACTAAAAGAGAGATTCCAGCGAGAAATAGATAGAAAACAGAACAATACAACACAGTACAGGCCCTTCGGCCCACAATGTTGTGCCAACCCTTAAACTCTGCCTCCCTAACCCTCCCTAAGCTTAAATTCCTCCAGATATCTGTCTAGTAGGCACTTAAACTTCATCTGTGTATCTGCCTCCACCAGTGACTCGGGCAGTTCATTCCACGCACCAACCACTCTCTGAGTATAAAATCTTCCTCTAATATCCCCCTTGAACTTCCCTCCCCTTACCTTAAAGCCATGTCCTCTTGTATTGAGCAGTGGTGCCCTGGGGAAGAGGCGCTGGCTGTCCACTCTATCTATTCCCCTTAATATCAACTATACCTCTATCATTTCTCCTCTCATCCTCCTTCTCTCCAGAGAGTAAAGCCCTAGCTCCCTTAATCTCTGATCATAATCCATACTCTCTAAACCAGGCAGCATTCTGGTAAATCTCCTCTGTACCCTTTCCAGTGCTTCCACAACCTTCTTATAGTGAGGTGACCAGAACTGGACAGAGTACTCCCTGTGGCCCAACCAGAGTTTTACAGAGCTGCATCATTACATCGCGACTTTTAAACTCAATCCCTCGAGTTATGAAAGCTAACACCGCATAAGCTTTCTTAACTACTTTGTCTACCTGTGATGCAACTTTCAGGGATCTGTGTACATGTAGCCCCAGATCCCTCTGCTCCTCTGCACTGCGAAGTATCCTGCCATTTACTTTGTACTCTGCCTTGGAGTTTGTCCTTTCAAAGTGTACCACCTCACACTTCTCTGGGTTGAACTCCATCTGCCAATTCTCAGCCCACTCCACTCCTGCATCCTATCAATGTCTCTCTGCAATCTTTGACAATCCTCTTCATTATCCACAACACCACCAATCTTTGTGTCTTCTACAAACTTGCCAACCCATTCTTCTACCCCCACATCCAGGTCGTTAATAAAAATCACAAAAAGTAGGGGTCCCAGAACTGACCCTTGTGGGATACCACTAGTCACAACCCTCCAATCCAAATGTACTCCCTCCACCAGAACTCTCTGCTTTCTGCAGGCAAGCCAATTCTGAATCCACCTGGTCAAACATTCCTGGTTCCCATGCCTTCTGACTTTATGAATAAGCCTACTGCGTGTAACTTTATCAAATGCATTACTAAAATCCATGTAGATCACATCCACTGCACTACCCTCATCTATATGCCTGGTCACCTCTTAAAAGAACTCCATCAGGCTTTTTAGACACGATCTGTCCTTCAGAAAGCCGTACTGACTGTCACTGATCAGACCATGATTCTTTAAATGCCAATAAATCCTATCTTTCTGAATCTTTTCCAACAGCTTTCCCACCACAGATGTAAGGCTCAATGGTCTATAATTATCGGGACTATCCCTACTACCCTTTTTGAACAAGGGGACAACATTCGCCTCCCTCCAATACTCCGGTACAATTTCCGTGGACAATGAGGACATAATGATCTTCGCCAGAGGCTCAGCAATCTATTTCCTTGCCTCGGATGCAGAACTGGGAAGCGCAGATGGAGTTCAACACAGATGAAGAGGTTCATTTCTGCAGGTCAAATTTGAACAAAGAATATAATATTAATGGTAAGACTCTTGGCAGTGTGGAGGGTCAGAGAGATCTTGCGGTCCATGTCCATACGACACTCAAAGCTGCTGTGGAGGTTGGCAGTGTTGTTAGGAAGGGGTCTGGTGTGATGGCCTTCATCAACCGTGGGATTGAGTTCAAGAGCTGTGAGGTGATGTTGAAGCGATATTTCTCCTAACCTGTACATAAGTAATTGTACCCCAACACGGCAGGGCTGTGGGCATAGTTGGACCCCGCTTGGGAGTCCTGTGTTCAGTTCTGGTGGCCTCACTAAAGGAAGGATGTGGATACTATAGAGAGTGTAGAGTAGATTTACAAGGATGTTGCTCTTGGATTGGAGAGCATGCTTTATGAGAATAGATTGAGTGAACTTAGCCTTTCCTTCTTGGAGCGACGGAGGATGAGAGGTGACCTGATAGGTGTAAGATGGTGAGAGGCTTTGACCATGTGGATAGCCAGAGGCATTTTCCAAGGCTTGAAGTGCCTGACACGTGGGGACGTAGTTTTAGCTGCTTAGAAGTCGGTACTGAGGGAATGTCAGGGGTAAGTTTCTTACACACAGAGTGGTGGGTGCGTGGAATGCACTGCCGGCAGCGATGGTGGAGGTGGATACAACAGGATATTTTAATAGACTCTCAGATAGCGTCATGGAGGTTAGAAACACAGAGGGCTATATGATCGGGAAATCCGAGGCAGTCTCTAGAGTAGGTTACATGGTCGGTACAACATTGTGGGCTGAAGAGCCTGTAATGTGCTGTAGATTTCTGTGTTCTGTGTCAAAGACAGGCAGAGGGATTAGTTTAAATGAACAGGAGGACAGCATGAAAAGGTTGGGCCGAAAGGCCTGTGTTAGTGCCGTAAGTGACGGGTTCTGTCCCAACCATCGACTCTAATCCCCTCAGCAGATGCTGCCTGACATGATAACGTTCTTGAAAAGTTGCATTCAGTTCCGCTTAGCATTCTGTGCAAAGGATGTTTTGTGCTGGAAGAGTGCAGAGGAGATTCATCATGATTGAGGGGGCTTCTGTTCATAAGTCCATAAGGCATAGGAACAGAGTTAGGCCATTCAGCCCATTGAGTCAGCCACCTTTCCATCATGGCTGATCCCAGATCGCACTCAATTCCAGATATCTGACCTCCCCCCATATCCATTGATGCCCTGACCGATCAGGAAACGATCAACTTCCGCCTTGAATATACCCACACACTCGGCCTCCACCGCAGTCTGTGGCAGAGCATTCCACAGATCCAACACACCTTGGCTAATTAAAAAAATAAGCTGCTTACCTCCGTTTGAAAAGGTGGCCCCTCAACTTTGTGGCTGTGCCCCACCACAGGAAATACCTTCTCCACATCCACCTTATCCAGTCCTTTCAACATTCGGTAGGTTTCAATGAGATGCCCCCGCATTTCTCTGAGTTCCAGTGAGCACAGGGTCAAAGCTGCCAAGTGCTCCTCATATTTTAACCCCTTCATTCCCGAAATCATCTTTCTGAACTTCCTCTGGACTCTCTCCAATGACAACACATCCTGTCTGAGATGTGGGGCCCAACACTGTTGACAATACTCCAAGTGTGGCCTGACTAGAGTCTTATAAAGCCTCAGCATTATCTTGTTGCTGTTATATTCATGGGGTGAGATTGGACTGTGTTGATCTACAGGGGGATCTTGGAATCCGAGATCATAACTCCCAGATAGTGGTTCCATTGTCAGGCAGTTATGTTGCAGTTGTATAAATCTCTAGTTTATCCACATCTGGAGAATTGCATTTGAAGACAGGAATAATGCGGAGGTTTTGGATGGTGAGTGGAAGAGGCTTAACAGGATGCTGCCTGGATAAAGTGAGACCGGACAATCTCGGGGAATTTTCTCCGGAGTGGCAGAGGCTGAGGGAGGTCTGACAGACGTTTACAGGAATGTGAGAGACACAGACAGAGTGGACAGCCGGGATTTTTTCTCTAAGGTGGAAATGTCCAATGCCAGGACAAAGGGGGAACACATCCTCATTGGTCCTTTTTGCACTATTGAAGTATTTTGTGATTTAGTGTAATTTTGTTTTTTCTCTGCATAGCTGCTGTTGGAAAAAAAAACAATTAGAAAAGACAATGATGTTAAAAACTTGACTCAGAATGTTTAAAGAAGATTTGCGGTTCAAGTTTTGTTTTTCATTCCCAGAGTGGTGGGTGTCTGGAGTGAATATCGGGTGGTGGTGGAGGCAGATGTGATAGAGGCTATTGGATACCACGTGGATGAGAGGAGAATGGAGGGATGTGTTCCTTGTGTAGGCAGAAGGGATTGGTTTAGTAAGGCATGAAGTGACCAGTTCAATTGGTTCAGAACAACACAGTGAGCAGAAGGGCCTGTTCAAGGACAAGTACTGCAAGCAGAACAGGTAAACTGGATAAAGTGATCCCACTCAGAGAACAGTCTGTGACGTCAGTGGATATATGCCGGCATCACAGTTCTCTCACCAAAGATACTTCCCTGCTGGATAAAATGAAGTTTGTGAAGTTTATAACCAATCGGGTGAATTGTACTGATCAGGCATCTCACCCTACTGAGGAAATTAAAATTATTGTGAAAGCTGCAGAAAGGTATCTTGGTGTAACTAGTGTTTTGTGGTAAGCTGTAAATGAAGCTCTGATTTGTGGGGGTTTCTGCATCCCAGTCTACTTGTGAAGATATGTAATGGGATTGAAATATTGAAGTGAAATGCAAGAAGCCTGATTTTACATGGCCAACACTTTCAGCAGTTTATTTCTGATTGGTCAGATTCTTCCGATGTTATATCTGTTCAGGAAACCTGCACATTTTAAGTTTTATTGCTGTGCAGGATTATATTGTCGTTTGGCTTGACAGGTCAGTTGGTAGAGGGGTGGTGGTGTCAGTTTTATAAGGAAAAGGGGCAGAGTATAGTGTTGTGAATGGGAATAAAATGCATCATGAACTTGTCGAAAATCTTGATTCAACAGGTATGTGTGTAATTTTCTTTTGAAAAATATTAGCTTTCTGAATCGTATTTGGAGGGTTGGCTATCCACTTTTCTCATGGAAAATGGTTGTAGTAGTTCCCATTCTAAAACCTGGATCTCCCCGTCTGATCCTCCTTGTAGGCCAATATCATTAAAGTCTCATTTATGTAAACTTGTAGAATGTATGGTAATCGAATGTTTGAATTATATTTTCGATAAAAGAGGTAACTTCATGTTTTATCAGAGGAGAATTTGGAACGGTAGAATAAGACCATAAGAAAAAGGAGCAGAAGTCAGTCATTCAGCCAATCGAGTCTGTTCTGCCATTTAATCATGAGCTGATCCATTCTCCCATTTAGTCCCACTCCCCCACCTTCTCACCATGACCTTTGATACCCTGGCTACTCAGATACCTAGCAATCTCTGCCTTAAATAACATTGGAATCAGTTTGGGTTTGGAAGATCATAATAGGAAAGTACAGTTAAATAAAGATGTTGTAATAGCAATATTTTTGATATTGAAAAGGCAAATGATATTTATTGAAGGATGGACTTTTGATTAATTTTTGGAAATGCAAATGAGAGGGCTATTGTACAATTTTTTCTGATTGTTTCTATTTGTACGTCTTGTAAAGGTCTGGATGGGCAAGTATGACATTGAATTCATGTTTATATGTGGAAGATGGTATTAGTAAAGCCAGTTAAATATAGAAGTTGTAACAGCAGCATTTTTACTATTCAAAAGGCAGATGGTATTTATGGAAGGAAAGAATTTTTATGAAATTGTGGAAATGAGGATGGAGGGGCGATTATCTAACTTTGAGTTGTTTTAATTGAACGTTTTGTGTCAGGTATGGGTGGGAAAGTTATATTCAGGTTGTTATGAGATAGAGACTGGGATCCCACAGGCAGTATTTATTATTTTATATTGTTATGAATCCCGTAACTGGAGAACTTACCAGCAGAGATAGAGAGGTCCGTTGAAGTCTGATGTCACTATTTTCAAACGTTTTACTCGTAAAGGGACACAAAAGTAGGGTTAATACATACATTTAGATAGTGCACATTGTCAACATTCAATCTAAAGCGCGGGTATAGTAATCATCATCATTAAGAAGTGAGCTCTGCTGGTGTCTAGGGGTTAATAGATTGTCCGTTGGAAATATAAAAGTCACTCTGAAAGTCTGCAGGCCGCAGCCCTTTGAAAATCGCTGGGTTTTGCGTGGGGCGACCGAGAGAGAGAGATTGGGCGGGGGAGAAGAGAAAGAACTTGCCGAGTCTTGATGAATCTTCCGTGAAATCGGGGAAGCGTTGGTTCCCTCTCCCCGATGTTAGTTAAAAGCGGTTTCCTGTGATTCCAGCCACAAATTCCAATCCCGGAATCTAACGCACGTGGCTTCCTTCAGAATGGCATCCCGCTACTGCGGGATCGCTCTCTCGTGTCTTCTGGGTGCGTCTAAGGGGCTGACCCCCTGAGACTCTCCTTTATACTTCCTCACGGGGTCGCAGGTGTCAATCAGGTTGGGATGATGCAATCTCTCTCTCAACCAGCCCACCTTGCCCGAGGGCTTTTCACGTGGTCTCCATGAGACAATAGTTGCTGGCATCTTATTCTGTATCCCTGGTGGGACGTGCAATTTTTCACGTTCCTCTCTCTCTCACTTCCTGGGTCTACTGACCCCCCCCGCCCCCAACGGGTGCTCTTGCGATTCTCACAAAGGAGGGGGCTGGGATCCCCTCTTAAAAAGACGTTTTACCAGCGGTTAAAACGGAGTGGTCCACCGTCTTACAGGAGTTTTGAATCTAACACAATACTCAAGTTTTTCTTTTCACAAAATACTACCGTTATACATTCAAGTCAGTATCTAAATAGTTAACGATTACAGTGTCCCTTTCTTTCGTATCTTAACATTGCGAACCGTACATCAGACTTCAATTCAATAACCACCTATTTAATTTTTTTTTTCTAAGCAACAAAACTAAGGAGGTGTGACCTTAGCTTAGGTGCGTTTACAAAAGTTTACGCGAATACTAATCGTTTCAGTCGTTTAACTTAACCGGCAGCTCTCCAAAGGGCTGTCTTTATTATTCACAGGCTTTGGCGCAAACCCGTTCAATCTGCCTGGCTGTCTAACAATGACATCCCCATTAACCGTTGCCTCTTTTCTGGCGAGCCCCCCCGTGGGGAACTTGAGTAGTTTTGCGTGGTGAACTCCCGCCCGCCCCGCTCATCGGGGTTATTTTAGCAACACCATGCCCCAGACTTAGACCATTTCCACCCAACTCTTTGATTTTACCCAGGTGGCTGGCCCTTTTATCAGTTCCCTTCAGGCTATTGGTGTTTGATTCGAACTCGAAGGCAGCCTTTTCACACCCCATCCTGGCGTAACAATAGAGTGGGGGACCCCGCTATTCCCCGGCTCACTCTGTGAGCGATCTGCCAGGTTTAAGATTTCGTCCTTCGATTTGGAAACTACAGACTTTTCGTTTCCTTCGCCAACAATCCTCACCCCTCCATTCTTAAATTCTGCATTAACTTTGAACACTCCTTCAAGTACAGGCGCCGGGGAACTCACACTTTCCCCGGTTACCAAGGTTAACCCTTTTCCCACTGAACCGAGTCCATCTGACCCACAAGGACGGCCACTGTCCTGTTCCACTGAATCAGAAACCTCAGACTTCTTCTGAGCTCCGTTACCAGGTTCAGCACCTCATGCATCCCCATCTCGGACACACTCAAACGGGACATTGGCCTCTTCCAGGCTTTCAACACCCGTACCTTTTCCACATTCTAACTTCCCCCGATCCTCCCAGTTACTCTCTGGGCAGCTCCCACCCGGGGAAGGCGCAACCCTGCGAGTTGAAACAATCTCCTTTTCAGCAGACCCCTTCGAGGCAAGGGTATCCTTTCCATCTAGGACTGCCCTCCTCTCGTTATCGGGAACACCTTTAGAACTCTCAAGTTCTTCAAACAACTCTGCCAAACCAGATAGATCATCCATGTCCAACTCTGGACCTTTTAACAGCTTTATCTGTTTCTCATCTTTATTTCCTACCTTTAGGACCTTTTTCTTCGCTAAAGACAGATCTATCTCCTCTCCCTTACCCCCTTTCACTTTACTACTCTTCGTCTTACCACCCTCGAAACCCTCGTGGCACAGGGTCGGCAAAGACGTCTCGGCCAAATCAAAACTGGCCAGATTTAAACTGCTCTCGTTCACAGCTCTCTCTCTCGACAGGCTGTGAGTGACCGCGCCGGCGAGATGGTCCTTGGGCGCTAGGGACGGGGCCACCACACTCTCCGGTCGGCCGGTCAGCAGGTCGGCAGCATGGCTGACCAAACCTTACCACCTGCTAAGTCATTTCTCAGCAGGATGTCCACGTCATCTCTCGGGAATTCTGAGGGCACCCCTATTTCAACTGGTCCATACACCAGCTCACAATCCAACAACACCTTATATAAGGGCACCATTTCTATCCGTTTATTTATTCCTTCCACCTTTACCATGCCCGTTTCCCGACCAAATTCTAGTACCTTACGGCTAACCAGGGATAATTCAGAGCCCGTATCCCTCCAGATTCGTACGGAAACTGGTGTGTCTCCCTACGTCACAGACACGGTTCCGTGTGACAGACAACTCCCAGAGCCCTCTCGTACTTTATCGACCCTCAGCTCTCTGGTCGATTTGCTGATTACCACGGCACACCCGATAGGGACTGTGGTTTTCCCTCTTCCTATCTCCTTCCTCGGAGCAAAGCATCGAGATGCAATGTGCCCCTCCTTTCCACAATTAAAACAGGTCAAACCCGGAGCCCTCTGGTCGTCTTGCCTTTCCCCCTCAACCTTACTGCTAGCTCCCGGTGGAACCTCTGCCTCACTCGTCGGACTTTCTCGATCGTTCCCACGGTCTCTCTGGGGACCTTTCTTCGAGGGAGTCTTTGTCTTGTGGGTTAGGGCATATTCGTCCGCCAACCTGGCAAATTCTGAAATGGACTTATCCGGCTTCTCATTCAAATACACCCGGATCTCCTCCGGAACACAACTTTTGAATTCCTCAATCAAAAATAACTTCCTGAGACGCCCATAATCCTCGCCCACTCTTTCCGCGGTGCACCAACGGTCCAAGAGCACCCCCTTCTCATGGGCTAGCTCGGTATACATTTGATTCCACCCTTTCCTTAAATTTCTAAACCTTTGTCTATAGGCCTCAGGTACCAATTCCTAAGTCCGGAGAATTACCTTTTTTACCTCATCATAATTCTCCGCTACTCCCTCCTCTAGGGACAAGGCCGCATCTGCTCGTTGGGCCTTCCCCTTTAACACACTTTGTAACAACGCCACCCACTGCTCTTTTGGCCACTTCTGATTTACTGCCACCTATTCAAAAAGCAAGAAATAGCTATCGACATCTGTCTCCTCGAACGGGGGCAGCAATCTCAACTCCCTACTAACATTAAACCGCTCTGCTTGGTCTAACCCTTGATCTCTTCTTTCGTTCTTCATCTTCTCAATTTCCCGGTCATGTTGCCTCTGTTTCTCTTTCTCTTCTGCTTCTAGCTTCTTTAGGTTAATTTCATGCTGCCTTTGCCTTTCCCTCTCTCTCTCTCTTGCCTTTCCCTCTCTCTCTCTCTCTCTCTCTCTCTCTCAGCCGCTTCCAGCTCTTTTAACTTAATTTCATGTTCCAACTTCAATTTCTCCACCTCTAACTGAACCGTCCCACTTGATGGTATCTCTTCAGGGATATCTCCCAATACCTCAGCTTCAAACACCTTCTTCCCAATGTAATACTGGGTTATGGCCCTTCGTACCTCCCGCTTTTTCATGGACGACCTCACTTCTGTGAGGTTCAACCCCTTCGCCAAATTTAACAAGTCTGATTTTGTGGCCGCCTCTAGTGCCCCCCACCGTCGGGTTTTCGATAAATTCCCCCACGTCCATCTATGCTGGTTTCTCGTCTGGCTACCCGCGTAACCAGATTCAAGTTTTTGATTTACAAGCCCGATTCACTGGCCTCCCAATTTGGTGTCAAATCCCGAGGCGAGAACCCCAACTGTTATGAATCCCGTAACTGGAGAACTTACCAGCAGAGATAGAGAGGTCCGTTGAAGTCTGATGTCACTATTTTCAAACGTTTTACTCGTAAAGGGACACAAAAGTAGGGTTAATACATACATTTAGATAGTGCACATTGTCAACATTCAATCTAAAGCGCGGGTATAGTAATCATCATCATTAAGAAGTGAGCTCTGCTGGTGTCTAGGGGTTAATAGATTGTCCGTTGGAAATATAAAAGTCACTCTGAAAGTCTGCAGGCCGCAGCCCTTTGAAAATCGCTGGGTTTTGCGTGGGGCGACCGAGAGAGAGAGATTGGGCGGGGGAGAAGAGAAAGAACTTGCCGAGTCTTGATGAATCTTCCGTGAAATCGGGGAAGCGTTGGTTCCCTCTCCCCGATGTTAGTTCAAAGCGGTTTCCTGTGATTCCAGCCACAAATTCCAATCCCGGAATCTAACGCACATGGCTTCCTTCAGAATGGCATCCCGCTACTGTGGGATCGCTCTCTCGTGTCTTCTGGGTGCGTCTAAGGGGCTGTCCCCCTGAGACTCTCCTTTATACTTCCTCACGGGGTCGCAGGTGTCAATCAGGTTGGGATGATGCAATCTCTCTCTCAACCAGCCCACCTTGCCCAAGGGCTTTTCACGTGGTCTCCATGAGACAATAGTTGCTGGCATCTTATTCTGTGTCCCTGGTGGGACGTGCAATTTTTCACGTTTCTCTCTCTCTCACTTCCTGGGTCTACTGACCCCACCCCCCACCCCCTCAACGGGTGCTCTTGCGCTTCTCACAAAGGAGGGGGCTGGGATCATAACAATATTATAATTAATAATATTTTTCTCTGAGACAGGTTTTTCATTGTGTAAATCACTATGTGCAGATGATGGAGGTTTATGGATTAGAGGTAGAAATTTCACTTTTACTGTATATAAGATGCTTTAGCAATTAGTAAGGTCGAACAGTCGGCAACTAGATGGGATTTAAGCTTTCAGTTATGTGCTTTACAAACAGGATTAATTGACCTGCACTTGATTGGAAATGATATGTTCAAACTCCTTAAAAGGTGTCAGTGGTGAGATTTCCAGGCATGTGGACGGATAATAAGCTGACATTGAAGCGCCGGATCAGAAAATAATTTTTACAGATGGATTAAAACGTAATTTAACTGGGAATGTTGGTGTGTCTGTTCTCATTTTTTGTGTGTGCCTGAGTTGCAGGCAATGATAAACAAATCACTTACCAGCCATTTGTGGGTATATGAAGCAGAATTCTTTGCTTTGATTTTAGGGTTACGGTGTGTGGAGGAAATTGTTCCTTGCAAACTTGTAATTTGTTCAGATTCTCTTTCGGTTTTGATGAGCCTTAAAACAGGACATTCTAGCAGTAGGTCAGATTGACTGTTGGAAACTCATCAAGCATTATTTCATATACAAAGTTCGGTTCATATGTCTGCACCTTATGGGCCCTGCACATCGCACTGTTGAGGGAAATGATGGAGTTGACTGTTTAGCAACAAAACCTGTTAGAAGTTCAACTGTGGATATAGACATTCCACTTTGCAAATCAGAAGCTAAGGGGATGGTAGGGTTAAGAATTCAGGACTTATGGCAAGATCTGTAGTAAAATTGACACAAGGACTGATACCTTTACAGAATACATAAACAAGTTGGGTTTTTGGAAGAAGGGCTTAAAACAGGAAGGGAAGGAATGATATTGACACGACTTAGAATTGCCAACACTGTGCTTAATTATGCCTTGTATTTAATTAGAAAACTTCATTCTGTGTCACAGGACCATAGAACCATAGAACACTACAGCGCAGAACAGGCCCTTCAGCCCTTCATGTTGCTATGACCCATATAATCCTTAAAAAAAAGTACTAAACCCACACTTCCCCATAACCCTCTAATTTTCTTTCATCCGTGTGCCTGTCCAAGAGGTTCTTAAATACCCCTAATGTTTTAGCCTCCACCACCAACCCTGGCAAGTCATTCCAGGCACTCACAACCCTCTGTGTAAAAAAAAAACTTACCCCTAATGTCTCCCCTAAACTTCCATCCTTTAATTTTGTACCTATGCCCTCTGGTGTTTGCTATTGGTGCCCTGGGGAACAGGTACTGACTATCCACCCTATCTATGCCTCTCATAATCTTCTAGACCTCTATCAAGTCCCCTCTCATTCTTCTACGTTTCAAAGAGAAAAGTCCCAGCTCTGCTAACCTTGCTTCATATGACTGTTGTGTACATTTTGTCATTATGAAACTTTTAAACACATACTATTTCAGTGTGAAGCAGATACAGGTGAAAAAAATCAAATGCAGTCTTCAGTACAATCTTTGAGGGGTTGATAGTTTTCAGATAAAAACTTTATTAAGTTATAGGACTGACGTTAAATTAATTCACAGTATTGAACATGCAGAGGCATATAATAATGGAATCGTCCCAATTGTTTCGGGACGTTACTCCGGGGATGACGGCTTAACAGAGGTGGCTGACGGATGTGGGAACAGCAGGAGAGACATGTCCCACCGAAGAAGTTCTCCAATGGCGGTGGTGGGAATCCGTCGCTGACAAGTGAAGTTAACGATTATGTTAAGCCTAAGGAAATGACATATAAGGTAGCAAAGGTGAGTGGGATGTTGGATTATTGGGATGGTCTTAAAATCCAACAAAAGGCAATGAAAAAAGCCATAAGAATGGTCAAGATGAAATATGAGGGCAAACCGGCCAATAATATAAATCAGGATACTAAAAGTTTAGTTTTCAGTTACACGAAGAGTGAAAGGGAGATGAGAGTTGATACTGGACCACTGGAAAATGATGTTGGTGAAGTAGTAATGGGGGACAAAGAAATGGCATATGAACTTAGTGAACAATCTTCACTGTCTTTTCCAGTCAGCACCACCCCCACTTGTCCCATTTAACCTGTTTCAGTTCGTATGGACTGTAGCACCTGGGGGAGCTCAGGACCCTATTCTATTCTGTTGTTGGATGCGGTGAACGAGTTAAAATTAATGGATCGATAATTCTCATCTCATGATTATTTCACTCTCTGCATATTTACATTTACAGTGATCTTACTCCTGACGCCAGTCCCAGGACCCAACCCATTTACAGACCTAGAGCGGAACCGGAGCAGATCCTCAGCCACTGGTTTCCATCCCCAGTCGCAAAGTAAGGATAAAGTTTCCCCGTGAATTTATTCCCAGTGAAGATGTGGAGATGGGACTTGGTCTCCGCGTTGTAAAATGAAACTGTCCCGGACTCGTAACTGAGATAAACTCCCACCCTCCCGGGGATGGGACCGGCAGCGAGACGGGACTCGGGGGAGGGGGGACCACCGAACATGTCACAATCCCGATGTAACACATCATAATACCGCCTGATGACCCAGAATCCGGTCTCCGGACTCAGACTGACCTGTCTCTTCCTCTCCACAGTCTCTACGGCGACTCCCGGACCCCAGTCCTAATCCTCGTCACCTCCACGTCCCAGTGATGTCTCCCCGATGTGAATCCCTCCGATCCCAGCACACAAGGCCAGTCTGTGAATCTCTTCCTGGTGTCAGGGAGATCCCTCCGGGTCCGGGTACAACTCACACTCTTCCGATCCTCAGACACCTCGATCCATGGATTCGCCGTTTCCACATTCCTCATAGCACATTCATCCTAGCTCTGGCATTCTAGACACTCTGTTCGGACACGGCAACCTAGCTCTGGCATTGTAGACACTCTGGTTGGACACGGCATGCTAGCTCTGGCATTCCAGACACTCTGGTTGGACACGGCATGCTAGCTCTGGCATTCTAGATACTCTGGTCGGACACGGCATCCTAGCTCTGGCATTCTAAATACTCTGGTCGGTGACAGAGACTGGGAGGGGAAGCAGAGAATTAGAGAGTCCCCGGGCATTGTGGGGAGACTCAGGCAGCACTGCCCCAGAGATTGGGGGAACACTCGGGCAAAGCGTCCCCAGGAGCAGTGGAAAGCCCGTGGGCCTTCGGCGCAGTCGGGTTGCTGACAGGCAACCTTTCCCAGGGAAGCGTGTGGGCAACTAATATCTCTCCAATATCTTTCCGCTGGACGGAGAGCAGAGATTTACCGATCAAACAGACACAAAATGCTGTAGGAACCGAGCGGGTCAGGTAGCATGTGTGGAGAGAGATGGACAATCAACGTTTCAGATCGACATCTTCTCTGAAGAACAAAGATGAATAGGGGAGAGAGACAGCAGAAACGAGTGCGGGAAAGGGGTGGATTAAGATGGGAAGGGGTGAGTGAATGGATTTAAACAAGAGGTCACAGAGGCTCTTCTAAACTTTTAGTATCCTGATTTATATTATTGGCCAGTTTGCCCTCATATTTCGTCTTGACCATTCTTATGGCTTTTTTCGTTGCCTTTTGTTGGATTTTAAGAGCATCCCAATAATCCAACATCCCACTCACCTTCGCTACCTTCTATGCCATTTCCTTAGGTTTAACACAATTAATACATGCCTTTTCCAGCTCAAACTGTGAATTAATTTAAAGTCAATCCCATAATTTAATAAAGTTTTTACCTGAAAACTATCTACCCTCGCAAAGATTGTACTGAAGACTGCAGTTGATTTTTCTTCAGCCTTATATGCTTCATATTGAAATAGTATGTGTTTCGACAGTTTCATAATGACAAAATGTACACGACACAGAATGAAATTTTCCAATTAGTTACACGGCATAATTAAGCATGGTGTGGGCATTTCTAAGTCGAGTCAATATCATTCCTTCCCTTGTTTTAAGACCTTCTTCTATAAACACTGCAAGTTTATGTATTCTGTAAAGGTGTCTGTCCTTATGTCCATTATCCTACGTCTTGCCATAAGCCCCTAATTCTTAACAGTACCAACCCTTTAGCTTCTAATTTGCTAAGTGGAAGGTCTATATCCGCAGCTTAACATTTAACAGCTTTTGGTGCTAAACAGTCAACATCATTTCCCTCAACATTGTGATCTGCGGCCCATAATGTGCAGACATATAAATCAAACTTTAGATATGAAATACCGTTTGAGGAGTTTCCAACAGTCAATCTGACCTACTGCCAGAATGACCTGTTTAAGAGTCATCAAAACCGAAATATATTCTGAGCAAATTATAAGGACCAATTTCCTCCCCCCACTGTAAGCCTAAACTGTTGGGAAAGAATTCTGCTTCCTATGCTGATAAATGACTACAAGTCATTTCTTTATCATTACCTGCAATTCAGGCACACAAAAACAGCCACACCAACATCCCCAGTTAACTTATCTTTTGATTCATCTGTAAAAATGGTTACTGTATCATAATAACTGTCATTAATATACTGATGAACCAACAGACTCTCAGGCAGAACCGAGTCCGATCGTGTAACCTAAAATCAACTGAAGTCATTGGAAAAAACAAGGTGGGGTTACAGAGAAAGCTACAGTGGGACATGTTGTATCATCAAATACACCCGTATTCCCAGTGTGGTAAGAACCCAGCCACACAAAACAAAAAACACTCTTTTTGTGATGTCCCCAACCATCCTCCAGCACACCTTTAACAGGATGATCATTTCATTGCCCTCTGAAATTAATCCAGAATGTTAACGTCAACTTGAACCTCCAGCAACACACACAAAATGCTGGTGGAACACAGCAGGCCAGGCAGCATCTGTAGGGAGAAGCACTGTCAACGTTTCAGGCCGAGTCCCTCCGTCAGGACAGGTATAGATGTTGCCTGGCCTGCTGCGTTCCAGCAGCATTTTGTGTGTGTTGCTTGAATTTCCAGCATCTGCAGATTTCCTGGAGTTTGAACTTGAACCTCTGTTACTTTGAGGGCAATTGTTCCATTGTAATCAGTAAAGCCAAAACAGGAGACAACATTACTGCACCTGAACACAATCTTAAAGCCTGTAATTGTATCACATACAAACATTGTTAAGTTGAAGATGGATCCCATTCTCCATCTCATAGAAACACAAACATAACATGCTGACCGGTACTTGGACAGTCCATCCAAAAAAAAACTCAGAAAAATTATACAATGTCCCCCTCACTCCTAATTTAATCAAAAGTCCTTTCTTCCATATCATTTCCCTTTTCAGTATCAAGACATACTGCTATTACGACATCTTTATTGAATTGTGCTTTCCGAATATCATCTTCCAAACCTAAAACTGAATCTAATGTCATTTTACCCTTCGAAATCCACTCTAATAAAACACTATATCAACACTCTTTCCAAAATATAACGCAAGTGCTTAATTACCAAACATTCCATCAGTTTACATAAATGAGAGATTCACGATTTTGGTCCATAACAAGAAGGATCAAATGGGGATCTACCAGGTTTTAGAATAGGTACGACTGCTGCCATTTTCCATGAGGAAAGTAGATGCACAATTCAAACATTTAATACTTTCACTAAAGAGAATTATATACAATTACAATTTCAAACATCTCTTTCCCGGGGACACCTGACCTGCATTATTAATAGACTTCTTCAATTTATACAAATAAATCTCTCCATCAGTGATACTGTCATTGCTACAGCTGACTTCGAGCACACACTGAAAAACATATCCCTACATTGTTTAACTTCTTCACTTAAATTATCCTGATTATGAATCTCAGCAAATGACCCAGCCAGTGACAATCCTGTTTCAGTAACAATCATTTTGCCCTCATTAAACAACACTGGAATATTATGATCCCCACAAATCCCCCCCCCCCATTTTCAAAATCATATCCCAAACATCTCCAAGTTTGATATCCCTTCCAATATTATCTCCATATAACCTCCAGTAAATCACCTCTTTCCTCACCACGGCCTTTGCCCTTTTATTGTTAATAATGTAACTCGGAGACTGATGCACCATCACGTAAAAACTCTAATTTCTCCCAATTTGCTTCCTGTCCCGTTATAAATCCAAATGCAAACTCATAAATACAGGAAGGCTGACTGACGTTCACATAAACTAATCACCCTCAGGCGACAGGCACTGCAGCCAATGACAGCAGGGGTCAGTGTTAAATCTGAGCTACGATAGGCTGGAGGAAATGGGCCCATGATCAGCCCCTCCTCTTCCGCTCCATCGCCATGGCGGAGATCAGCGAGTCGCTTCTGTCGGTGTCGCCGGCCTCGGCGCCCACAAGGACGGGTGTGATTCCCCTTCGCGCCTCGGTGGGTCTGTTTCGGTGACGTCTGTGGTGGCTGACGAAACATGCTTTGACAGGGAGCGAGCGAGGATAATGACTACAACTCCCAGAAGGCCCCACTGATGACATTGTGGTGTTGTTTAGGGGTAAGGTATCAAAGCAAAATGGAGGAAAATGTAATGCATTACGTTTTCTGTATTGTAACGTGCCTTCAATAAAAAATTAAATGGAAAGAGAGATTCCAGCGAGAAATAGAACATAGAACAATACAGCACAGTACAGGCCCTTTGGCCCTCAATGTTGTGCCGACCCCTAAACTCTGCCTCCCTAAGCTTAAATTCCTCCATATACCTGTCTAGTAGACTGTTAAACTTCACTCGTGTATCTGCCTCCACCACTGACTCGGGCAGTTCATTCCACGCACCAACCACTCTCTGAGTATAAAATCTTCCTCTAATATCCCCCTCGAACTTCCCTCCCCTTACCTTAAAGCCATGTCCTTTTGTATTGAGCAGTGGTGCCCTGGGGAAGAGGGCTGGATGTCCACTCTATCTATTCCCCTTAATATATTGTATACCTCTATCATGTGTCCTTTCATCCTCCTTCTTTCCCGAGAGTAAAGCCCAAGCTCCCTTCATATCTGATCATAATGCATACTGTCAAAACCAGACAGAATTCTGGTAAATCTCCTCTGTACCCTTTCCAATGCTTCCACATCCTTCTTATAGTGAGGTGACCAGAACTGGACAGAGTACTCCGAGTATGGCCTAACCAAAGTTTTATAGAGCTGCATCATTACATCGCGACTCTTAAACTCTATCCCTCGACTTAGGAAAGCTAACACCCCATAAGCTTTCTTAACTACTCTGTCTACCTGTGAGGCATCTGGATATGTAGCCCCAGATCCCTCTGCTCCTCCACACTTCCAAGTATCCTACCATTTACTTTGTACTCTGCCTTGAAATTTGACCTTCCAAAGTGTACCACCTCACACTTCTCCAGGTTGAACTCTATCTGCCACTTCTCAGCCCTCTCCTGCATCCTATCAATGTCTCTCTGCAATCTTTGACATTCCTTAGCACTATCCACAACACCACCAACCTTTGTGTCTTCTGCAAACTTGCCAACCCATCCTTCTACCCGCACATCCAGGTCGTTAATAAAAATCACAAAAAATAGGGATCCCAGAATTGATCCTGGTGGGACACCACTAGTCACAATCCGAATGTACACCATCCAGCACAACTCTCTGCTTTCTGCAGGCAAGCCAATCCTGAATCCACCTGATCAAACATCCCTGGATCCCATGCCTTCTGACTTCTGTATAAGCCTGCCGTGTGGAACCTTATCAAATGCATTACTAAAATCCATGTAGATTACATCCACTGCACGACCCTCTTCTATATGGCTGGTCACCTCCTAAAAGAACTCCATCAGGCTTGTTAGACACAATCTGCCCTTCAGAAAGCCATGCTGACTGTCACTGATCAGACCATGATTCTTTAAATGCCAATAGATCCGATCTTTGTGAATCTTTTCCAACAGCTTTCCCACACAGATGTAAGGCTCAATGGTCTATAATTATCCAGACTATCCCTACTACCCTTTTTGTACAAGGGGACAACATTCGCCTCCCTCCAATACTCCGGTACCATTCCCGTGGACACTGAGGACATAATGATCCTCGCCAGAGGCTCAGCAATCTATTTCCTCGCTTCGGATGCAGAACCGGAAAGTGGCAGAGGGAGTTCAACACAGATGAAGAGATTCATTTCTGCAGGTCAAATTTGAACACAGAATATAATATCAATGGTAAGACTCTTGGCAGTGTGGAGGGTCAGAGAGATCTTGGGGTCCATGTCCATACGACACTCAAAGCTGCTGTGGAGGTTGGCAGTTTTGTTAGGAAGACGTCTGATGTGATGGTCTTCATCAACGTGGGATTGAGTTCAAGAGCTGTGAGCTGATGTTGAGGCTATATTCCTCCTAACCTGTACATAAGTAATTGTACCCCAACAGGACAGGGCTGTGGGTTTAGTTGGACCCCACTTGGGAGTCCTGTGTTCAGTTCTGGTGGCCTCACTACAGGAAGGATGTGGATACTATAGAGAGTGTAGAGTAGATTTACAAGGATGTTGCTCTTGGATTGGAGAGCAGCGTTATGAGAATAGATTGAGTGAACTTGGCCTTTCTTTCTTGTAGTGACGGAGGATGAGAGGTGACCTGATAGAGGTGTATGAGATGATGAGAGGCTTTGACCATGTGGATAACCAGAGGCATTTTCCCAGAGACTCTTAGATAGGTTCATGGAGCTTAGAAACATAGAGGGTTATACAATCAGGAAATCCGAGGCAGTCTCTAGAGTAGGTTACAACATTGTGGGCTGAAGAGCCTGTAATGTGATGTAGATTTCTGTGTTCTGTGTCAAAGACAGGCAGAGGGATTAGTTTAAATGGACAGGAGGACAGCATTGAAAGGTTGGGCCGAATGGCCTGTGTTAGTGCCGTAAGGGAGGGGTTCTGTCCCAGCCATCGACTCTATTCCCCTCAACAGATGCTGCCTGGCTTGACAACGTTCTTGAAAAGTTACATTCAGTTCCGCTTAGCATTCTGCACAGAGGATGTTTTGTGCTGGAAGAGTGCAGAGGAGATTCACCATGATTGAGGGGGCTTCTGTTCATAAGTCCATAAGGCATAGGAACAGAATTAGGCCATTCAGCCCAATAGTTCAGCCACCTTTCCATCACGGCTGATCCCAGATCGCACTCAATTCCAGATATCTGACCTCCTGCCATATCCTTTGATGATCTGACCGATCAGGAAACGATCAACTTCCGGCTTGAGTATATCCACACACTCGGGCTCCACTGCAGTCTGTGGCAGAGCATTCCACAGATCCAATACACCTTCGCTAATAAAAAACAATTATCCTGCTTACCTCTGTTTGAAAAGGTGGCCCCTCAACTTTGTGGCTGTGCCCCACCACAGGAAATACCTTCTCCACATCCACCTTATCCAGTCCTTTCAACATTCGGTAGGTTTCAATGAGATTGGACTTTGTTGATCTACAGGGGGATCTTGCAATCCGAGTTCATAACTCCCAGATAGTGGTTCCATTGTCAGGCAGTTATGTTGCAGTTGTATAAATCTCTAGTTTAACCACATCTGGAGAATAGCATTCAAAGACAGAAATACTGTGGAGGTTTTGGATGGCGAGTGGAAGACGCTTAACAGGATGCTGCCTGGATAAAGTGTGACTGAACAATCTCGGGGAATTTTCTCCGGAGTGGCAGAGGCTGAGGGAGGTCTGACAGACGTTTACAGGAATGTGAGAGACACAGACAGAGTGGACAGCCGGGATTTTTTCTCTAAGGAGGAAATGTCCAATGCCAGAGGGCATGCACTTCAGGAGAAAGGGGGAACACATCCTCATTGGACCTTTTTTCACTATTGAAGTATTTTGTAATTTAGTGCATTTTGTCTCTTTTTTCTGCATAGCTGCTGTTGAAAAAAAAAATTGAAAAGGCAATGATGTTAAAAACCTGACTCCGAATGTTTAAAGGAGATTTTGCTTTTCATTCTCATAGTGGTGGGTGTCTGGAGTGAATATCGGGTGGTGGTGGAGGCAGGTGCAAACGAGGCTATTAGATACCACGTGAATGTGAGGAGAATGGAGGGATGTGTTCCTTGTGTAGTCAGAAGGGATTGGTTTTGTAAGGCATGAAGTGACAATTGGTTCAGAACAACACAGTGAGCAGAAGGGCCTGTTCAAGGACAAGTACAGCAAGCAGAGCAGGTGAACTGGATAAAGTGATCCCACTCAGAGAACAGACTGTGACGTCAGTGGATATATGCCGGCATCACAGTTCTCTCACCAAAGATACTTCATTGCTGGTTAAAATGAAGTTTGTGATGTTTATAACGGATGCGGTGAATTGTACTGCTCAGACATCTCATCAGACTGAGGGAATTAAAATTATTGTGAAAGCTGCAGAAAGGTATCTTGGTGTAACTGGTGTTCTGTGGGAAGCTGTAAATGATGCTCTGATTTGTGGGGGTTTCTGCATCCCAGTCTACTTGTGAAGATATGTAATGGGATTGAAATATTGAAGTGAAATGCAAGAAGCCTGATTTTACATGGCCAACACTTTCAGCAGTTTATTTCTGATTTGTCAGATTCTTCCGATGTTATATCTGTTCAGGAAACCTGCTCATTTTAAGTTTTATTCCTGTGCAGGATTATATTGTCGTTTGGCTTGACAGGTCAGTTGGTAGAGGGGTGATGTTGTCAGTTTTATATGGAAAAGGGGCAGAGTATAGTGTTGTGAATGGGAATAGACTACATCATGAACTTGTAGAAAATCTTGATTTTAACTTTCTGAATCGTATTTGGAGGTTTGGCCATCTACTTTTTACATGGAAAATGGTTGTAGTAGTTCCCATTCTAAAACCTGGATCTCCCCGTCTGATCCTCCTTGTAGGCCAATATCATTAAAGTCTCATTTATGTAAACTTGTAGAATGTATGGTAATCGAATGTTTGAATTATATTTTCGATAAAAGAGGTAATTTCACGTTTTATCAGAGGGGAATTTGGAACGGTAGAATAAGACCATAAGACAAAGGAGCAGAAGTCGGTCATTCGGGCCATCGACTCTGTTCTGCCAATTCATCATGAGCTGATCCATTCTCCCATTTAGTCCCACTCCCCCACCTTCTCCCCATAACCGTTGATACCCTGGCTACTCAGATACCTAGCAATCTCTGCCTTAAATAACATTGGAATCAGTTTGGGTTTGTAAGATCATATTAGGAAAGTACAGTTAAATAAAGATGTTGTAAAGCAATATTTTTGATATTGAAAAGGCAAATAATATTTATTGAAGGACGAACTTTTGATTAATGTTTGGAAATGTAATTGAGAGAGCTATTGTACAATTTTTTCTGATTGTTTCTATTTGTACATCTTGTAAAGGTCTGGATGGGCAAGTATGACATTGAATTCATGTTTATATTTGGAAGATGGTATTAGTAAAGCCAGTTGAATATAGACGTTGTAACAGTAGTATTTTTACTATTCAAAAGGCAAATGGTATTTATGGAAGGAAAGAATTTTTAAGAAATTGTGGAAATGAGGATGGAGGGGCTATTATCTAACTTTGAGTTGTTTTAATTGAACATTTTGTGTCAGGTATGGGTGGGACAAGATATGTGTTTTTCAGACAGGATTAATGAACCTGCACTTGATTGGAAATGATATGGTCAAACATGTTAAAAGGTGTCAGTGGTAAGATTTCCAGGCATGTGGACGGATAATAAGCTGACATGAAAGCACTGGATCAGAAAATAATTGATAAATATAATGAAACATTAAATATTCTCAGTTATCCCTGCGGATATTCTAGAGTGTTACATGAAAGTATTTGTTGACCAATCTCATTTGTTTAATTGGATCTATTCTTGATTATGGTTGTGGTTTATAGATCAGCTTCAGCTTCAAACTTTATTATGTTTGTGTGTGATACAAGCACAGGCTTTGAGATTGTGTTGTGGTGCAGTCAGGTCGTCCCCTGTTTCGGCTTTATTGATTGAAATCATGGAGTTTGAATTTAATCTTAACATATTGGATTATTTTAAGGGGGAAACATGAGTATGCTGTTAAAGGTGTGCTGGAGGACTTTTGGGAACTTCACAAGAAGAGTGTTTTTAGTTTTCGTTGCCTGGGTTCTTATCACATTGGAAATATGTGTTTGTTGGGTTATGCAAAACGTCCCACAGTTGTGTTCTCGGTAACCCCACCTTGTTTCTGTCAAGCCCTTATTTGATTATAGGATACACAATTTAATGAAGTCTAACAATTCTGTTCTGCCTGAGAATTTGTTGGTTCAGTGTATATTAAGGAAATTATTGAGAAAGTTTAACCATTTTCCATAGGATCAAAATATAATTTAACTGGGATTGTTGATGTTGCTGAGTTCTGCGTGAATTATTGGAAACGATAAAAAAATGACCTACCAGCTATTTATCAGGTGCAACAGAATCGCTTGTCTTCATTTCACGCTTACAGTGGGTGAGGAATTTCTTTGCTGCAAAGTTGTAATTTGTTCAGATTCCCTTTCGGTTTCCAAGAGTCTTAAAACAGGTCATTCTTGCAACAGGTCAGATTTATTGCTGGAAACTCATCCAACATTGTTTCATATTCAAAGGTTTGAATTCGGGGTGTGCACTGATTTGGGGTGCATGAAGCCACGGGTCCTGAGGAGTTGGTAGACCAGAGGGATCTGTGAACACAGGTTCATAATGACTTGAAAGTGGCGTCACGGGTAGACAGCGTCAAAATGAGTGCTTTTGGCACATTGGACTTCATAAATCAAAGTATTGAGTACAGGAGAAGGGATGTTATGTTGAAGTTGTATAAGACATTGGTCAAGCCTAATCTGGAGTATTGTGTGTAGTTTTTGTTACCTGCCTGAAGGAAAATTATCAGCAAAATAGAAAGAGTGCAGAGAAATTTACGTTTGCTGGGACTTGAGGACTCGAGCTTTAGAAAAAGTTAAGGACTTTATTCCCTTTAGTGTTGGAAAATGCAGGCAGGATTTTTCATCTGAGGTTGGGTGAGATGGGAACTGGAGGTCGCAGTTTAAGGGTGAAAGGTAAAATAATTATAAGGAATCTGAGTGGGAATTCCTTCACTCAGAGGGTGGTGAGGGTCGGGGAAGAGCTGCCAGTGGAAGTTATGCATTTCATTGTAGAAAAGTTTGGATCAGTACAGGGACGGGAGGGGTATTGAGGACCATGGTCCAGCTGCGGTTATGGGACTCAGCAGAATAACAATTCGGTGCGGACTAAATGGGAAAAAGGGTTTGTTTGTTTGTTATAGTGCTCTCTGACTCCAAATAAAGTGTCGATGAAGGGGAATTGGTTGGGGCTGTTGTCGGGAAGCTTTCAGGATTTCCTGCTGGGGACAGATGTGAATAGATACTGGATATCCATGGTCAAAGTGTGGCGATCAGAGGCAGGGATTGTAAAGCAGTTGAAAACAAACAAACACATACATCTCTCTCTCTCTCTCTCTCTCTCTCTCTCTCTCTCTCTCGCTCTCTCTCTCTCTCTCCCCCCCCTCTCTCTTTCTCTCTCTCTTCCCATTGCCCTTCACCCCGCTTCCAAAAAATTGCTCGTTCCTCCTCCTTGCCTCAAACTCTCCTGCCCCCATTTTCACCCCTTCCCTCTCTTGCCACCTCTGCTTCCCCGTTCCCTCACCCTTTCTCTCCATCTCATGTCTCCCACTCCCTCATCCTTTCTCTTCCTCCTCTCACCTCACCTATTTCCCTCTCTTTCACACACTCTCTCTTCTCTCTTCATCCATTCCCTTCCCTACTGACACACCCTTGTTCTCCGCACGTTCCTCCCTACCCTACTCACTCACTCACTCCCTTTCTTCTCTCCCTTATTGTCTCTTTCTCCCTTTCTACCCAATGCTTCCCCTGCCTCTCACCCTCACCACAATTCCTCCTTTACTGCAGCTCATTTTCTGGGCCACCCTCCTGTCCCCACATCCCCCACCCGCACTGTGATGACGGTTGACTCGCACAGTGAATTGTCTGATGTTGTACAATTCTTCGTTGTTTGGACAGTGACAATGTTTTCTCGGAAAATGAAGGCTTGTGGTTTCCGGGAGAGGCCAGTTTGTTCCCTTTTTATGTGCTACAGAATAGGCCGGGTTAGGGAGTGAGGAGGAGAGAGGAGAGAGGAGAGAAAGAGAGAGTGAGTGAGAGAGAGAGAGAGAGAGAGAGAGAGAGAGAGAAAGAATGAATAAATATAGCCTCAATCTCTTTCCCCTGTCCTCCTCTCTTCATCCGTTCTCATCCACACTGCCCAACTCTTTCCTCCACACATTCCTCCCTAATCTTCCCCCTTTTCTGTCGTCTTTTTCCCCGCCACCCACCCGTCCCCACATCCCCCACCCCGCACTGTGATGACGGTTGACACGCACAGTGAATTATAGATGTTGTGTAATTCTTCATAGTTTGGAAAGCAGCAATGTTCTCTCAGAAGATAAAGGCTTGTGGTTTCCGGGAGAGGCCAGTTTGTTCCCTTTCTGTGTGCTACAGAATAGGCAGGGGAGGGGATGTGGAGTAGACGGGATAGCCGTGTGTTCTCAGTAGCTACGCCGTCACGACAAAGACCGAGCGCCATCTGTGACCTGGTCTCTGACACAAACACACACAGACACACAAAGAGATGGACAGACACATACGAGGACGCAAAGGAACAAATAGAGATGCAAACAGACAAATTCTTTAAAAATGAATGCAGTTTGCTTTTTCAACGTTTTAAGATGGAGGCAGCTATTCTGTGAACTGTTTGAAATGATTCTTTCTCTGGGATAATCTAATGTGCTTGTGGGGATGTCAGCGGGTTTGGGGGTTCACATGGAAATACAACATTCTGTAAAGTTGTCTCCATTGATGCCCTTTATCCCACCAATCTTGATTTAATTATCAATCCAACAACCCCTTCGCTTATGTGCTAGTTGAAATTTTAACAGCTTTTGTAACTGATCCGCTGTGTGCAGGGACCCATAAGAAGTGGAAATAGAAACCAATACTCTGCGTATGAAATAATGTTTGATGAGTTTCCAACAGTAAATCTGTCCTACTGCAAGAACTACCTGTTTTAAGACTCATCAAAACCGAACAGGCATCTGAACAAATGACAACTTTACATGAACAAATTTCCACCACCCACTGTAAGCCTAAAATGATGGAAACAAATTCTACTGTATATACTGATAAATGGTTGGTAAATTGTTTCTTTATCGTTACTTGTAATTCAGGAACAAAAAACAGCCCGGTTAAGTTATCTTTTGATTCTTCTGCAGCAATGTTTAACACATCATTATAATTTTCCACAATATACAGACGAATCAAGATTGTCAATCCTGAGACCTCATTAAATTGTGTATGCTAAAATCAACTAAAGGGATTGAGAAAAACAATGTGGGGTTACCAAGAACGCTTCAGTGGGACATATTGCATAATCCAACAAACTCATATTCCCAGAGTGATGAGAACTCAGTCCGTGGACAACAAGCTGTGTGAACTGACAGCTGAAATCTCTCACCAGCGGGAAACAAAAGAACATAATGTTTTGTGTTTTGTGGAGACCTGGTTGACGGAGGAGACACCGGACCACGCCATCGAACCCTCTGGGTTCTCCCTGTTCCCTGTGGACAGGTGGAAACCCCTCACAGGGAAGAGTAAAGGAAGTGGGGTATGCTTCATGGTCAACAATGCTTGG